>NW_008607389.1:0-29853 GCF_000691845.1 Merops nubicus | reverse complement strand
CACCCCCGCGACGTGCGCCGGTCAGCCCGGCTGCCCCACTGCCGCCGCACTGCCTTGCGCTGCCCTCCCCTGCCCCCTCACTCTTACTACGTCCCGGTCCTTCCCCGGTTTTTGGACCGCCGCTCTGGGCGTCCTCTGGGTGATGTTTGTGCTCTCCTTTGCAGTCTGCACGCCAGCACCCGGTCCTCGTTCCGCGCCCCCACCTCGCCACTTCTCTGCCGTGTGTCCGTCCTTCCCTACGAGCTGGATGCCTGATTTGAAGCTTCACGCACCTGGCCACCTCTATCCTAACGCTTCGCTTTGCTTCCCTCTGTGTCTGAACGGCCAAAGCGCGTCAGATCCTTTTTGTCGCTGTGTACCCCCTCCCGATTTCCACTAGTCGGCAATTCCTTGGCAGTCCTCAAAGCGAAAATGAAGCTCTTCAGGGGACACCCGTTGCTGAAGGTCCCTCGGGTAGGAATGCCAGCGTCGGCGCCACAGCAGCCTCAGGTGGAGAAGGGAAGGCACACTTTGGGGCGTGCTTTAAACTACGTGAGGTCTCAGCTTCTGAAACTCCTCAGGAACCTCCAACCTGACCTTTGACAGATGTCAGAGCCAAACCAAAAAGATGCTGCCACCGCCGCAAAGTGGCTAAGGCTTAGTTACTCTAGAAACAGATAATGAACTAGTGAGCTGTTCTGAAATTCAAAATACTTTTGCAACATTCAGAGTTATTTCCGCCCACCCAGGCATCACTTCTTGCAATTCAATTACTTACACTACTTTCTAAAATCCTGAATAGAAATTATTATTACGGTTCTCCTTATTGCTTAAGCCAGAAAATAAAAGAGGATTGAATCGATCCTTACACCTCACCCCGTGGCTTTTGAGGTGACAACAATACGACATTGCAATATACCTATTATTCAACTTAAATACATGTTCACTAAACTCGCATTTAAATTTCTTATTTGCAAACACAAATTAAATTTATATATAATACTATATACATATTCACGATCCAGCATGAACCATCAATATGAAACACTATAACAAATCACACTATTTTACCTGTTGCTGTTTGGATATTATGGACAACAACTCAAAGGCAGTATAGAGGAAGGTTGGAACATGGAGTACCTTTAAGCTATTGGGCCCTATAGCTAAGGCAACTCCTCTGGCACCCAAATCCGGGATGATCAGTCCCAAATTTGGAGGTCAGAGCATCCCCGACACTTTGAGCTATAGATCCACTACTTCTCCCCAACATTATTTATTTGACATAAATTATCTGTTTTGTACTGATTTTGTGCTGTTTACCATTCGAATTGGAAGCAAACCAGGTATTTGAATTCATTGGTGTTTGTAAAGTAAGTTTGACCTTACCAATATTCGGCAAGTTTACTAAAACAGCTTGTCTGGGGTGAAGAGGAGTCTTGGGTTCTTGAGTCTTTCATTATCCCGAGTGGGTGATGTAGGGGAAAAGGCATTAAAACGAGGGCACCCATTCCCCCCCCATCTATTATTTACAGTAGTAACTGCATAGTTTGGTCTTTCATCCCATTTGGGATTTTGTGGACAAATAAGGCTTTTAATTAACCCATTGGTATGCTCTACTACCCCATTAGCTTGCGCGTAGTAGGGGACCTGGAATGTCCGCTTGATACCTTCTCTTTTCGCCCATTGTTGTACCAGATGTGAGGTAAAATGAGTTCCATTGTTGGATCAAATATTTGTGGGCTTAGGCAAGGCTCCAAACACCTTTTCCAGGAACCAAACGGTATGTTCCCCGTCGGCTCTGGAGGCAGCTTCAGCACCAGCCAGTCCCGACACCACCTTCCCCGCTGCGGTGACACACGGTGTGTTCCGGGGCCTGCGGAAGGGACCCATGCAAGCCACTTGCCGGGGGACCACAAAGGCTTTGCCTCTCGAACATGCAGTCGGTTGTTGAGGGATGTTCCCCCAGTCTGACTTTACAGAGGTGACATTCAGAGATAATTGTTTTACACTGCTCAGGAGTGACAGGCCACCCTCTGGTTTGTGCCTCTCTGTACAAGTCGAAAGCCCCCAAATGACCTTTTACAATGGAGCCACTCAAGCAATCGGCCCCGTTCCTGATTTTCACCTTCTGCAAGAGCAGTTCAAATTTCAACTATATTAATTCTGGCAAGTTCATCAGCATAATTATTCCATTTGCTAGCTTCATCTTTGAGGCTAGCTTGATGAGAAGGAATCCACCATGCATGAAAGTTAGGATTCTTCCTGGCAATGGCTAATATTTGTTGCCACCTTTCCTTTTGCCAAACTGTGACTCTGTTAATTTCCCAGTTAGTTTGTTCCCAGAAGGTTATCCACTCAACACAGCCTTTAAAGACTGAGAAGGTATCAGTATAGGTATACACAGCATCTTCAGAGGTTCTTTCTTTTATGAAAACATTAAGCACAGCATCCAGCTCCCCTGTCTGGGCGCTACCCTCACCCTGGTTTATTAACCATTCACCTGTAGAGGGGTTAACCGCAGCAGATTTAAATTTCCAAATATTTCCCTCTCTTTGGGCTGAAGCATCCATGAAGCAAGCATTAGCCATTTCACTTTGGTACTCTGGGGCTTCCTTAATGGGACTAGGGATTTTCATTACTAAATCCTCTTCAGTTGTGGAGGCAATTTGCTCTTGGGTTTTTAATTGTTTATCTGGGCCCTCCTCAAGCCTAAAGAGGTTGGAGTAGTATTCAATTTGACTATACCATTTTCTGATTGTCCCTTTTGGGATATTCTATCTGGAGGGGCTCTCCCAGACAGCACTTGATTGACCACGTTAAAAGGGCTTTGTAAAATTACCTTCTGTTTCTTAACAATTTTGTTAATCTCCTTGAGTGCTGTACAAACCGTCAGCAATCATTTCTCCAGGGTGGAATATCGCTTTTCCGAGTCTTTAAAAGACTGTGAGTAAAAGCCAATTGGACAAGTGTCCCCATTAGGTCCCCATTGCCAAAAGTGACATGACAAAGCATTGGCTGGGAACCCCCATTCTATTATTATTGGATATTCTGGGTGGAGAGGCCCCAGAGTTTGAAAAGTTTGTGCTTCCAATAATAATAGCCTTAGGGCTTCATCATGGGATGTATCCCACCCCCAATGGGATTTAACAAATCATAAAGAGGACAAGCTATAACTGAAAAGTCAGGGATATGCTTCCTCCAGTACTGCAGCGTTCCCAACACCTCCTGCAATTCCTTTCTATTAGCCAGGACCTTTATCTCACTCAGATGGGATAAGGTATCGGGAGGAATGTTCCAGGTTCCTCCTCTCCACTTTATCCCTAAAAATTTTTCCTCTTGAGATGAGGATTGTCTTTTCTCTTCAGGGACTTCTCTTTGCATATTTGTTAAATGTTTAATTGTAGCATCATAGACTACCTCTAATTGGTGCTCACTCTTAATAAACCTCATAACTTGCCCAGACAGGCACTGATTCTCAAACGAGGTCCCATGATCATAGAAACCAAAACCCTGTTGCTGACACCAGCTCCTCAAACAGTTGGCACAGTTGTTTCCTCTCCCTCGTGACATCCTTTACCCTCACCAGCAGGTGAGGAGAACACCACCTGGGGCTCCACGCCCTATCACCCCTAGAACAAACACTGTTTGCAGAAGACGCATTATTTTTTAAGTGTCTAAAAATTTCTAGAAATTAAAAAAAATACTTTTCAGGCCTCTCTTTCCTAATTAATAGATCCATAGCACATCACTAGCATCCTTCTGACATTGCAGGTGGTGGAAATGTCAATCCAACACACTGTTTATATTGCTCATAACTTGGCCCAACTGTGATAGCTTGGACTGAAATTTGAACTTCTCGTTAGAAAAGTTCAGCAAAAGATAGTCCTGACAATGAGATGAATGAAAAATACTTCATTTTCCCTTGTCTGAATGTGTTTTAGGGTTTGGTTTTATAAATTACAGTAGCTCTGTGCTTTTGAATGGAAAGTTGAAACTTAACTGTGGTAGAGGTATGTGTTTTACAGTTCCTGTTTGGGGGAGAACAAAAAGCACCCCTCCAAACTACTAGCAACCAAATTTCACTAAGTAATGAACTTCTGCAAAAATACCTTTAGCACATGGTCAGTAGAGAAATAACCTGAAGGTGCTGTCTGGAGGTGCACCGAGCATGCTCCAGCTTTCACCTGCTGGCTTGTTGTGGTTTGAAGCTTGGAATGGGGGCGTGACCTTCCAGCAACTGGGAGGACCCCGGGTGGGGGTGAACCATTGTATTCCCTCCCCTTCCCACACACACCCTGATAAGAGGCAGGGAGTGGGTTCTTATTTCACTCCTGCCTTGGAGCTCGGAGAGGGAAGTTCTCCTTTCACTCCGTGGGACCCTGGAACCATTTCTGAGGGTTTTGTATATTTTATCTTTTGTATTATTCCCCTAATCTTTGTATATATTATTTTCCTTACCTCCCTTTTTTTTCGTTTTCTGTTCCTTGTTGAACAATATACTTCATTTTTTTTCCCAAAGTGTCTCTCTCTCTCTGGGGGGGGAGAGGCGAGTCCATAGTTCTGTTCCGTGTGGGTCCTGCCCTGAACCCCTTTTTACACGGAACCAGGACATGGCTGAATCTCATCTTTGTCACCCCTGCACGAGCACCATGGGACAGCCCAGCTGGGGCCAGCCAAGGAGGTCACCCTTGCAGTTGTGATTCCTCTGGGTCACTGTGGCACCAGCCACTGGTGTTTGGAGAGAGATTATCATGTCAGTGCTCTTCTGTGTGCCTCCTGCTGCCCAAGGTGTAAGAAAGTCAGGAAGCAGAGGATGGCTGGGGAGCATGGGCTCCACTAAATGCAAGACTGTGTCTCAATAATTATTAAACATTTTTTTTAATTAGATGATCATATATTCATCTTCCCACAGGATCCTGCCTTTTTTTCAGCAAATGAGCTGTTTTTCAGTAGTCCCTTTCATCCTCCTCACTCAATGTGCAGCTGAAGCTATTATTTATTGCATATTATGTAACCCTGAGACTAGATGCAGAATTATTAATTCTCTTCTTTCTCTGGAATTCTGTGGGGCTTTTGCCATTGAGTACCCACGGATCCCAAGCATTAACGAACGTATTTTACCCAGCATCATGAGTAGACCCCTGGGATTATCATCTCCATTCTGGGGATGGGAAAGAGAGGCAAAGGGCATGCCACTGTTCTCAAGGATCTCTGATTCTGGGTAGCTGCTTCAACATACATGCATTTCTTTCCCAGGGGACTTGGTCTTCTTAGAAGTTGTGTGGGACGTGAAGTGCCTATGTGAGGCTGGGATGTGGTATAGGAGCATGGGGGACATTTCATTGGACTATTTTGTGCCCCTGGCTTCAGGGGAGGCTGCTCGTGCAGATCTGAGCGAGAGGAGATGTCGCTGCTGCACTGTGTCGGCAGCCTGGCCTCCTGGGAGGGATGGGGTTCTGAACCCCACCTCTTAGCTCGCTGTTTCCCACTGCTGAGTGTCCCTCGTTGTTGTTCATGTCCTGTGAATTTCTCTCCTTCAGTGACTAATTCCTCCCACGCTTTGTGTGGGCATCCCAGGCACCTGGCTGCATCTTCTGAATCTGCCAGGTACCTGCATGAGGTTGTGCAGCTCCTAACCCTGAAGTACACTGTGATTTTTATAACGAGCATTCACGGGCTCCCTTTTACAATCCTAGCCTCTGTACTCCTGTGAGACCCAGAAAATCCGTGTGTTCCTTTCTCTGTGCAGAGTTGCTCACAGCATGCTGGCTGTGGAAGAGATCTCAAAATGTACTGTTTAAAGCTAAGACATCAAATGACAGATCAGAGGAGCTAAAGTTCATCACTGTTAGAAAAATTTAATTATTTTAAATCAACCCCAGTGAATTTTGGGTGCTGGGAATTGTCAAGAATATGCCACAAGAGTTCTAGATTAGGTAGGTAGAATGTATTTGATGATTTATTGATACAAATAACCTTTTCTACTTACAAAGTAGCTCCTTAGGGGGCTCAGGCTCTAATGAGAAATCTGAGGGAGAAAGAGGATTTCTGAAGATTTTACACAGTGGATGATGTGCAGGGTGGCTGCGTTCATCTGCCTGTAACAGGACGCACTGATCCAATAGGCTCGTTCAGGAAGCAGGTTGAGCTAACAGGTTTTGCCATTAGCAAATGTGGCAGTCACTGAAGTGGAAAGATTTTGGATATACAAATCAATTTCTGTAATTGTATTTCTTGAGGAAAAAAATAAAAAGAGTTAATACCTTTCACTAAATTGGAAAGATTCTCTTTCAACAATTGTAGAAACTATCATTTCAATATGGCATTTCCAAATAATTTCATGTACTGACTTTTTTTTTAATGTAATACAAAAAAAATTGTTGAAATGTGTTCTTTTCTTCAGAGTAAACAGTATTTTTCTGGGGATATATTTTATAAAATACATCTAGAAATACTACTTTTCCTTCCAGTTTTGGAAAGAAGAGACATTTAAAGCTGCAGAATTTCCTTTAAAATGGAAAATCCCAGTCTTCCCAGGTCTAGCTAGACAAGAGACTTTTCTGACCCTAACCCAGAATTTAAGCCATGAATTCTTCAGATTATGAATGCTCCTTTAGTGTGCCCTTATAATAAAATTGATAATGCAAGGATCTACCACAAGCAGGTCATTTAAACTCTCTGCTTACCTTCCTTATTGAAAAGTTAAAGTTATAATATTTATTTACAAAAGCGAGTTTCAAAAGTCAAAAAAATCATAAACTAAAAAACTGTAGCACTTGATCCACTAAGTCAATGGAAAAATGGGCTTGGGATTAAGCCCTATGTGTATGGATGGTTCTAAAATGTAGAGGATTGATTGATCTTAATTACTTTTACATTGCATTTTATATTGTCAGGAGCTATTTCTCAAGTAACATCTCTCATATTGAACCGAAGGCAGTTTTACAATATCCAGCAAGTGGCTTAGGTTTTTTTTTTTTTTAAGGCTTTTATTAAGAAAAAGCAATTTACACTGACTTTAATGGAAAGTATTGATAGTCTTGTAAATCCTTTAATCTAGAAGGAATCAAAATGGTTTATAAATTAAATACTTGCAGGATACAGCAGTCAAATGCAAAATGCTTCTCTACCAACCTGTGCCCAGAATCCTTCAGTAACATAAAAGGGAAGTAGGGAATGTCCTTCTCATTAAAGCTGTGGGAGGTGAGCTTGGAAAATGAAACAAAATTACTGTGGTGGAAAACTAGCAGAGTCTCCAGAAGTCACTGTCCCTTGAGCTTCATGTTGTCCTGCAAATACTTCCTGGCCCACTCTGGGAAACATCATGTTGAACCTGGGAAAAAAAATTTCCGGTGGACAATTTATGAGAGAGAACTGTGAACTGAGGTCACATTGATTAATAATTTTAGGCAAGATAAAATTAACAAAATGCTTCAAAATTAGCTTGGCACTAACTTGGGAAGTGTTGGATCAAATTCACTCTTAAGACTGTCATGTTCTACCACAGAGATGATGTTTCAAAACTTGAAGTACCCATGAGTTACTGTTTATACACAATTTTGGATCATTCCAGATGGAAGGACCTAAAAAGGACTGTCAATGATTTCCATCATGATTTCTGTTTTGTAAAATAATATTTTATGTAAAACAAAATGTACGACAAAATCTGTGAGATGCAAAGAACCTGACTGCAGGCCAGTTGAAAGACAAGACCTTGAGAAAAAGCAGTTGCTGCTGAAGAATGAGAATTGCTTTGCTCAGAAATGGAGGACCTGGCCAGCAGCCGGCGAAGGAAGAATTTCTGTTGATGGATTGACATCTATAAAGTTTTGATCATATCCTGAGCGTATCAAAAACTGAGTAGCTGCCTAGGCTTAAGTATATTACTGGACTAAGTTTAATTAATTAATGCAAATAAGACTTTTAATGAGGAAACTGAGGAAGGAGTTCAGCATGTGCTTGCTGGAGCCGTTCTTGGGCTCACCCGGTGGCTGGGGATCCCCGGGCAACTCACTGCCCTGCAGAAGTGGGGCCAGCCCTCCCCATCCCTGTTGGGGGCATGCATCTTTCTGCCTCTGCTCCCACCCCAGCTCCTGGCAGTGTCTGAGGGGTTAAGGTGGCACAGGATGAATGCACAATAGGGGGTGTTCTTCTAACCCAGTATAAAGTATAGCTGGAAGTGTCCCATGGAGATAAGGAATTTGCTCACTCAGGCACTGAATTGTGGAGTGACAGTCACACTGGCTTGCTCCCACATCCTTGTTTACTCATCATTTTAAAGAAACTGGATGACAGCCAGCTGTTGGCTCTGTAAAAAGGCAAAAGAACAAAATGTCTACACTGGCAAAGGACTTTCCAAGTTGTAGTTTATGTTACTCACAAACCAGTATAGAACACAATATCTAAATTTCCACTCAGAAAACCATTCCTCAGCCACATACACAGACCACAACCACATTGGCACACCATTCACAAATTAGACTGCATATACAGCACAGAGACCACACACAGAGAGACCTGTACCCAGCACGTCCTTTCTTAGGTCACAGGTGAATGTGCATTTGCCTGCACTACAAATAAAAAACCGTATTGGCAGAATCCCTCATCACCCCCCTGCTTGGTCAAGGAAGACAAGGGTGAACTGAGAGTAGGCACTAGAGGTTTATGGAGAAGCTCACCATTCCTACTAAGGTGGTGAGCTGCAGATCAAACCCCGTACAGAGGCTTAGGGCAAACAGCTCAGCTCTGTACAGCAGTGAGAAGGTTTGAGGTGAGAAAGCAGCAGAGGTGCAGAACACACTGCCTTCCCTAGAGCACATGAGAAAATTTGGTGTCCTCTCTTGGAAACGATCTTTCCCTTGCACTTCCTGGTTATTTCTGAAGTCAGGAGCACTGACTGCCTTTGTGTTCTTTTCTAAAGTGACAGTTTTCATATGACTATGGAAAGTACAGTGGCAGGAAGGATCAAGGAGGGTATGAATGGAAAATAAAAAGAATGTGAACTAGCCTCTGACACAGGGTAAGTAATATACTCAGGGGAGTGTACCCATGCACTCTGTAGAAAGTGAACTACATGGCAGTGCTGTACCATGATGAAGAATGCTGTGACCTCTGCCCCTGGCACTGGATTCTCCTTTCACTGCTCCTGGAGAACGAAGAATGCAGAGTTAATAAATTCCTTCTCTGCTCCCAAGTATGGCATCAGCTTTTTTTTTTTCTGTTTTGTCCTCAGGGAGTTTCGTGGAGGCAGTATGTGTCAAAGGAGACTTGCACACTGTGATTCAGTTCTTAAGTCAGGGGCTTGCCCTTCTAAAACAAGCTTTCTCCTTTTTCTCTGAGCCTGCTCCCACTAGCTGTGATGTAGCATAGCACTGCACATGCCTACTGGGAAAATGGGTTGGGAGGTACACTGGACACAGTCAGTTCAAGCTATATGGTAAGTTATTAAAGACCTTTGGAAAGTTAAAAATGGCAAGTGAACAGGGCAATTGTCTGAGCCAGTGCAAAATATAAATAGAAAAGACAGTACTGGAATAAATAAAAATTATCCTTGCCCAGAGGGTATGTGTCTGCAGGCAGGTGGCAGCTCTGTGCCTGGCAGAAGGAGACATGCTAATAGCTAAGTGGTTCAGTATTTGGTTCATAAAAGTAAGTGTCAGACTCTGTAGGAGTGGCAAAAATCCCAGTTAATTCAAAGCTAAGTTGCATTAAAGCAAACCAGAGCTCCAAAGAATAGATTGCAGAGGAATCTGGCTCTGTCAAGTAAGAAGAGAAGTGTCTCAAGTGTGATCTAATACAGTGCCTGTTCCCTGGGCAGTCACAGGACACTGACACACGTCCGACCCGGGAACGCCTCCTGTCAGTGCTGCAACATGAGCTAAACGCTGCTGGACTCGGCACAGCTCCCCGGGGACTGGCAGCCCAGGATAGCAAGGCTGCTTTTCTGGGAGGTTGTGCTGCACCTCCAGGAAGAGGCTGGATTTGGAGCCTGCTCCCCTGCTCTGTTCTCTCTCTCACAGGGGGCACCGGGGCGTTCGGGTGGCCTTACCTAACGGTCTGGTTTAAGAGAGAAGAAATCCACCAAGGGCCAACAATAATAAAAATTCATCCAATCTTGCCTCCCTTTATCAACAGCAAAAATCAAAGCACTGACTTTTCTCAGTTCTTTCTGGCTGACTTAATGCCTATCTGATAATTTACAAGACACTAATTAAGGTGTTAGAGCATTACCTGCAGCCAGTCTCCTGAGGCAATGAAACCAGTCAGTACCCCACTGGCGTTACTGCCTGGCAGCACACAGGAGCCACACCGCAGGTTGCTCTTGTCCAGGGAGGCACTTGCTTTCCTTCACCTGAGGGAGCTTCGAGGTGCTTCTTCAAGCTATTTCTGCAGCTATTTCTGCCTGCAGGTTAGGCCACAAAACTGTAATGCTTTGCAGTTGACATTCAAGGTGCATTCTCTCCTCTTTTATAAAGCCCTATTTGAAATTAAACTTTGGGAGGGTTGTGAGTTGATGGTTGGTTTGTGCTGTGTTCGGGTTTTGTTGTTGTTGTTTTGGTTTGTTTTTTTTTTTCCAAACAAAAACCTTGCTTCAAAGTAAAAATAAACCCTGATTCTTTGTTTTCAAAATGCTGAAATGCAACATGTGCCTTTTCTGTCTTCTCCTTTCTTTAGCCATGACTTCCTCCCAAACTCAGCCTGAGCTGGCTCCTGCCCGAGCGCTGCACCTGGCAGTTACTGCCCCCCAAGGCTCCCGGTGACATCTCAACCTCAGTCCTTTTCCCCGAATTAAGGTCACAAACAACCCGACCCCGTGCCCCTTCGGTACCGGATTGTGGCATTCAGGCTGACATTTTGCACAGAAAATGGCTTTTGGCAAGTGAAAAAATGATTCAGAGTTCCTCAAAATCTAAAACTTTTTCAGCAGGTAAAACTTCTCAAATATATATTTTTTTTTTTTTTTAATGAAAATAGAAGCATTAATTCCACTGAAAAATTTTCTTATGGGAGAGCTGCTTAACGAGGAGCTAAATATAACACCCAGGGGAAATGGCATCCACACTGAGTCACCAGCAACCACAACGACTCCTGGACTTTATACGCTGGGCCTGTCCCTGCTGAGTGTGAGGGATCCCTCATGTCACAGCCCTGGGAGGGTTTAAAGTAAATCACCCTCACTCACCGTCTGAGGATGAACTTAATTTAATGGCTCCTGCCTGATACCCTAGAGAGATGCATGTTCTCCTTGCAATGAACTATTGTTCCTTTTCTTTTCACAACCATCATCATTTTGGAATCACAGAAAAATTTATGCAGGAAGAAGGTCATCTAGACCCGCTCCCTGCTTAAAGTAGGGCTAACTTCATAGCCTGATGAAGTCACTCAGATTTTCTTGTAGAGATGAGAAATCTAATAAAATCCTGTAACTAGGACAACCTAAAAGCTCACTGAATGGCAAGGAAACCCTCCGCCATGGCACCCGTTGAAGCCAAAGCTGAAGGGATTCCCTGGCACACCATTACTAGCAGTTCCAGTCTCTGTAAGGAGTGAGTACCAGCTGCCCACGGGCTGCATGGACCAGGTGTGGCTGCCCCGTGCTGGTGCAGAACACGAGCTGCTGTGGCTGGAGCAGTAGCACGCTGAGAGACCAGGCAGGAACTGAATGCCAGGAGTGACTTGTCCACTGCTTCATGCCACGGCAGCTGTTACCAGGCTGCTGTCTGGTGGGGAGGCAGCTTTGCCTTGCCAGGAGCTTTCTGAAGTTAACTCCGGGGATCAGCAGTCCTCTGGAGGAGCGTTCCAGCTGAATCCCAGACTAAGGTATGAATCATGGGAAACCCTTCTGAAGTTGGGCTACAGGGTTTGCATTTGAATTGGATCTGCCTGGGGATAACCTGACAGTGCTGGGACAAGGATTTTGACTGAACGGTGAATCCTAGCCTTAAGGTTGTATAAATGTCTGGACAGCTGCAGGAAACAGATATCAAAGCTTGGTTTTGATCTACATTTATATGTAAGCTGAGTAAACATACTTCTCAATTTCTGTACTCAAAGTGCCATTCAAGTCCTCTGAGCTCTGCTGGCAAAGTCAGTTTTGTGGTCCCACCATAAGATGCAAGAGCCAGATTGCTCCTGACTCGGGAAGTGGCACGGGGTGGGCAAGGAGCAGAGCTGAAATGGAAAGGTGGGGGAGAGTGCCCAGCAGGACTGTACTTCCTGCTCATGCTTTTCCCTAAAGAAGATGGCATCTGCTTACCACTGGCACAGTCCTCTGGGAAGCAGATCACAAGCTCTCCATCAAGTACAACAGCAGCAAGCCTGTTCTTCTCATGCTGCAGCAGAGGCAGGTGCCTTGGCTATTGCTGCTCCTGTGCACACAGTAAATGTGGTGTTAGCACTTGAATATTGGTAAATCATAGAATCACAGAATCATTTCAGTTGGAAGAGATCAAGTCCAACCATTAACCTAATACTACCAAGTCCACCCCTAAACCACATCCCTCAGCACCTCATCTACTTACCTTTTAAATACCTCTAGGACTGGTGGCTCCAGCATTTCCCTGGGCTGCCTGTTCCAGTGCTTTACAACCCTTTCTGTGAAGTTTTCCCTTATAGCCAGTCTAAACCACCCCTAACACAACTAGAGGCTATTTCATCTTGGCCTATCGCTTGTTACTCGGGAGAAGTGAAAATGCTTCATTTCCTTATTTTTACTTTATTAAAGAGACTTGTCTGCTGTAGAGCATGATTTCAGAGGGGCTGTTGAGCAGCAAGACTTTGCATCCCTGTGGGTGAGGGCACAAACCATCTCCTCAGGCTTTCTGGTACAAGATTCATGGATAGCAACGCTGTTCCACCAGTGAGTTCCAGCAGGCAGGGTGAGAGATGGTGAAATAGGATGTTGAGCATTTGATGACCAGCTTTAGCCAGATGCTTCTTGGCTTTCCTTCAGACAGCACAAATCCCAGGGACCTCTGGGAAGGTTGTTGCTCCCCTGAGGGTGCAACACTATATGAATTTATTACATCATGATATTTTCATCAAGATTTAGTCTTTCCCTTAGAATGGCTTTTCCACTCCATGAGGAGAAGGTCTTCAGGAATCAGTTAGCTTACTTCAGAAATGAACAATTTGGCCGTAGTTCAGTCCCCAGAAGGCTCTGTGCTTTGTGCCTGGCTTTCTGCCAGGCTCTGTTGTTGCTTCTAGCCTCTGTCTGGCTTCAAGCAGGCATTCCACAGTAGCCAGCCACCTGACTAGCGTGCACTGTGGCCACCACAAGGCAGCCAAGTTCAGACGGTCACCGGCCATACTGAGCCTGTCACCTGAGAAGGCTGTGAGCCCGTGCAGTTGTTGCTCCATCCTTGTGGTACCTGCAGGAACCCCAGCAGCTGCTCTGGGCTGTCTGACCCTGTGCTGCAGCCATGACCCAGACCCTTGCACCTGAAACAGGTAAGCTCCCAGTGCTCCAGGCAGCTAGAAGGAAAATGAAATTGCTGGAAACAAAGGAGGGGAAAGGGAGAGCAGTAATGACAGAAGAGCTTTCCTCCATGTGAGTGCCATGCAATGATCTCTTTAGTAACTACCACACCCTGCTGCATCCTAGAGCTGTTTTTATCCCATGACTCTCCAGTGATGATTCATTCCAGTACAGTTTCTTGGTTCCTGTCATATGCCTACAAACCACCAGGTAAAAAAATCCACCCATGCTCATGCTTTAGCCCAAACCCACTGTTCTCCTGCCTATAATGCAACAGTGCTTTAAAGCATGAAAGGAGCATAAGGAGCTTTCTTTCTAAGGAGACTGTCACAGTTTGGGGCCAGGCCAGCCCCCAGGCTGGTAGCACACACTCTCTATTAACCTCTCCTTCACCCCAAAGGGGAAGAGAAAAGGGAATAAGAGAGAGGTACTTATCAATTAGAAAGGTGAAACAGCTTTAATACTACTATTACTGCTAGCAATAATGATAATAAAATGGAATATGTACAAATATCTACAAAACAGGTATTGAACCCAACTCTCCCCTGATGGCAATATGTCACTGTCACCCCTGAGGCTGTGGAGCAGCCCTGGGGAAAAGTCCCAGACTGGGCTCAGGAGCAGATGGCAGCTGGGTACTGAGCGGGATTCTGGAACTGGGTTCAGGAGCATACGGCTTGGGATCAAAGGCAGGATGGGTGAAGTCCTCCTCAGATGCTGCCACTGCAGGAGCAGCAAAAGCCAGGAAGAAGGTGAAAGGAAGGCAGAAGGGCTTGCCCCTCCTGATCCTTCAGCTTTTACTGAATGTGAGGGATATGGGATGGAATACCCCACTGGGGAATCTTAGGGTCACTTCTCTTGTCCACCCCTCCCTGCATGTGCAGCTTTGCCTTCTGTCCTGCTCCATGTGGTACACAAGCTCTGCAGTGGCCTTGGTCTGCACACCAATCCCTGGCAGTAACTCTAAACATGGAGTGTTATCACTGCTTGAAGCAGACAGACTGTGAAAACATGCTGCTAACTTCAGACAGGGCAGTTAATTAGAAGTGCTTTAGCTGAAAAGTTAAATCATTGAAGAAAACCAGCTCTGTTCTACCCCAAACCAGGACACAAGCCCCAGTATCATGCATGTACCCTGTCATCACAGAACAGTGGTATTAACAGCCAGCTCCTTAGATAATTAGGACATGTCCAAAAATTTTTAAAATTGCAGTCAACATGAATTATACTATCAATATCTGAAGGAGATGGAATTCTTTAGAACAACCAGTACAACCTTAAACCAAGTGCTCAGCAACAACAGGTCACAGGAGTAAATTCAGGTTCAGGTACCACAAGTCTCCCCTGGCTGTACCTTAGCATTAGGAACACCATTTGGGCTGAGAAGAAACAGAAAATGCCTCACAAAGTCTGTAAGTGATTTAGCAAAACTATCTCACATTCAGTAAAATCATACTTGAGCTGTCTTCTGTCTACCAGATCTGTCAGTGCAGAGTTGCTCCCTCCTGGACCCGATCTGTTCACATTTTAAAAGTCCACCAACAGTAGTGGGCTTCATACCACTGGCAGCTGGCCAGCCTGATGTTCTGAGCATCAGAACTGGCCAGAGTTGGTTCAGTGGAAGCATATTCCCTGAGGTATCACTTGGCTTGTTGGTTATGTTTGGTTTCTTTGGATAACATCCTTTCTATCACTAAAGAAACTGCTACAGAACCACTTCCACTGATAAGTCCTTTTGCCTCTGATTTCTTTCTATCACTGTTACCTGCTAGCACCAGCTGTCACTGCTACACATTTATGTGGTCACCAGAAATACTGTCTTCCTGCAGCTACAGTTCCCAGGTATAGATAGGAAATAATTGACTAGTTTGCTCCCTGGTCATCTTCTGTGTGACAGACCATCTTCTTCAGTGGTCCCTGAAGACTCCAGCCAAGAGGGAGTTTTATGCCCCCCACTTCCTATCTTTGCTTTTCACTACATCCCATTTCGTATACTCTTTAGCAGGTACAATCTCTCTGTGCTGAACCATACTTCTAACAACTTTCTGGTCTGGTGGCACTTACATGCTAGGATTTTGGATGATGCAGGTATTATTTTTTCCTCTTAGTAAAGGAAGAAACAAGAAAAAGCAGTTAGACCCTTCTGCAACAGGCAGGTGACAGCAAGAGGTTAAATGAAGAAGTCAGGAGTCTAGGATGTGTTAAGTGGTGCACCCAGAAGAAAAGGAATGACTTCTATCACTTGTCATCCTACCAATCCACTTTCCTAGCTACCAAACCTTCCACATCCTACTTTAAACCTTCTCAACTGCTCAAACCATATAATCTAGTCCATCCAAGCCTCTGGACTTGGATGAGTCCTGTGAGTCTCAAGAAAATTTTCTCTTGAATATATCCTTCAGCCTCATTTCATAACTTCTTTGCCTGGGAATACTTCAGAGACAGTCCAATGAGATTAGTACTTGATTCCTGTAGGGCTTGAGAGCAACCTAACAAATTTAATTATGGGCTCAGTAAAAATTCCTACGGGAGTTTTACTGAGGTGTATCATCAGTTTTTCTCATGACTCACGTGTGCCATGTTTAGAGGTCATTGCTCACTACACCACTGTGCCAGCTGAAGAATCAAGTATAATTGGTAAGTCTTCTTCACTTTCATTTTTCCCCATAATCTATTATTGTTTAGCTTCTTTTGTCTCCCACTTCCTAGAAACCATGTGAATTGAAATTCCTGTTTTGCCCTTCTGCATGGCCACACAGAGGACACCCACGTGGACTTCCTCAGAGGTCTCCCAAATGAATCCCTCCAGGTAACAAAACCACATGTGGCATCTGAAAAGCTTCTTGCCTGAGAAGTCTGTCTTCAACACTGGGAAGGTCCAGCACTCACCTTTCCATCCCTGCTTCTTCCACAGTCCTCCTCCTTCCTCTCTTAAATGTTCAACTGTCCCCCACGTGGAGATGATGGAGATTGAGGGGAGCTCCAGTGCTGTCCAAGTGGGCGCCATGCCACATGTGAAACCTGGCTTTCAATGCATGGTCCAGAAGGAGCTCTAGAAGAATGCTCAGCAGATCAGTTTGTCTTCTTGAGCTTCACAGTGGATTAATGAGATGCTCATTTAAAATAAAGCTGTAAAAACAAACAAAACCAAAAAACAAACCACTATCAAAAATCTCTGAATTGAAAGAACACTTCCCAAGTTGTGTGTTTACACGATGAACTCACATGATGCTGGCAACAAGGTGACAGCTTTGTTGTCTCTAGAAACAACCTTCTGTCACCAATGATTACAGAACCATTTGCTACACAGCCAGTTCTCCCAGGGGCTGAGAGAATTTGACATTTTCTTTTCATTGTGCTTTTTTTTTGACTGGCAAAGATACAGCATGAAGTGGTTTTCTTCTGTAATTTAGATACCTATTTACTCAAGAGTAAAGTGAGGCTTCACAGCCAAAGGGATGCCAGACAGGAACTGAAAACCAAGAGCTCAAAATTTTATAAATTTCTTAAAAAAAAAAAAAAAAAACAAAAAAACAACCTAGCCTGTACTAATAAACCTTTAGTGGCTTTACTGCTCAAATGCACCTTTATTTACATTAACTGTACTTCACAGCTCACATTAGCAATGAGGAAAAGGGTTTGCCATACCTCAAAGAACTCTTTTTCAGGAGATGTTTGAAATATTCAGCTGGACAAGAAACAAGGAGAGTAGTTAAGCAGTGTCTCTGAAAAACACCTTCACTTCTGTCTTTGCACTGAAATGGGTGCCTGCAGACTCCTTGGAACCACAATACGTAGCCCAAACACACCGTGTTCAGCCAGTGGAGGGCAGCAGTAGCTGTGCTTTAATACAGCGTTAGTTGAAAATTGGATGAAAAATCTTTATAGAGTTTGCATTTCAGCCTCAGGACACTGAGAAATACATTACTACAGTGAATGATTATTCTTAAGTCTGTTTCTGTCTCTAATTTATTAACAAAGAAGATAGCAACAGATTTCAAGTAAAGAGAAACATCAACCTAGCAAAAATACTAATAAAGACAGGAACCTGAGTTCCCAATAATTTTGGCACCTGACAGAAAGTGAGATTTGCAATTCCAGTAACAAATGTCAACAATGCAGCCAGCCTTGGGAGAACAGATCTGAGCTTGCATCAGTGAAAAAACCAGACACCTCCTGAGCAGCCTGTGGTGCAGCAGCTGTAAAATGGGGTTCTCCAAGAGCTTCCACGTCCAGTGGGGAGCACTCCCCTCCCGGGGGTGGAACACACAGCTGAGACTGACATTCCAGACACCCTAATAGCTGATTCTTGCAACGCACCATGGAAACCACAGGATGGAAAAATCTTCTGCCATTTTAAAAAATGCTCAGGGTGTGGTTCAAACAATGACCAATGAAGAGCCACTCTGGAATAATGACCACAGTGCACTCAGATTCAGCATCCCTCCAAAATCTACTACATTGGTGTGAACATTCATGAAGAACCGCATAGAAGGGACACAATGAAATTAATACCATTAACTGAAGTGCTTAAATACTTCAAAAGCAGCATGGACGTAGTCAAAAAGCAATCAGGGCAAGGCTAAAGGAAAATATTTCAAAGAGACTCTTGACTAATTTTTTCCTTCCTGATATATGGAAAGCCAAGCACCCAGTGAAGTAGAAACAAGCAATAATAAAAATAATAATAATCAATCCTGCAAAAAGTTTAAAACGCATCCAAGCAAACAAAGTGAAAAAGAATGCACACTTTGGGCAACAGGTTACAAAACCACAACTAAAATCTGGATGGAGTAATACCCAGGAAAACCTTCCCCATGGTAGGGAAATTATCTGATGATCGTTTTTCCAAGCGTAAGAGCTGGGAATCCTATCTGGGTGTCTGTAAGGCCAAATGATTATGCTTTTTAAAAGAAAACATTCAAAAAAAAGTGTTAATAAACTCTTGATGTCTATTGGGGAGAAAGTTAAAGAGGTTCCTACATCAGAACTTTTCTTAATGAGGAATGCAACAAAAGACCTGTTTCAAACTGAAGTATTAGCTGATGAGATTTTAATACAGTGTAAGAAGTGCAAACTTGGCTTTTAACAAGGGAACCATGGCTCATCAATGTGCTGGAACTCTGGACATAGGGAAGGGTGATCTCACACAAACCCTTGGAGTGTCCCAATGAAAAGAAAAATGAAATAAAAAAAAAGGTAATTTTCCATATTATTGCCTAGTTAAGAAACATAGGAGAAATAAATTGTTCACTTTCACAAAGGATGAAGGTGACTATGTCCTGAAAGGAGCTATGGCTATAGCCTCTTGTGCTTCATGTGCTTGTGAATGATCCAGAAAAATGGGTGAAGTGCTGGGGTTAAACCCCCAGCCCTGAATGAGAGTTGGCACATGGATGATGCCCACAGCCAGGGCCCTCCTGCTTGGTTTTCACCCAGGGTCTGGCCAGCCTTGGGGGGAACCGATCAGGGATCCCCACCAGGTGCCCCCACCTTCCACAGTAGCTTGGAGGTGGGGCAGGAAGCCACCTCTGCAAGAGCTGCCTCTGCCTGTGGTGCAGGTGCTGCTCTGGTTATGGAAAGGGCTCCCTGACTCTTCCCAGTCCGTGGAGCTCCCAGGCCAGTGGGGCAAGATGAGTCTGCAGTTACTATCCCATTGGGATGGGACTGACCTCACCTGGGCCCTTCCACCTCCCGGGCAGGTTCTGGGGTGGGCTCACTCCCTCCTGCAGGCCCTGGGCTGTGGGTGGCTGCCCTGCCCGACTCCTCCTGCCCCTGCTCCACTCCTGGGAGCTCTGCCGTGGGGTGCAGGAGTGCAGGGAGGACTCTGGCTGCTGGTCTGTTGATGGCAGTATCCTTCCTAGCTGGGCAAGCTGTCAGCAGAAGAATGGGTACCTATCAAATGGGAAGGTGCAAAATCTGCTGATACTCAATTACTTAGGACCATAAAAGCAAAAGCAGACTGAAAAAAATATTAAGTATTTAGTATTTATCTAGACAATAAGACAGCAGATATTAATTCATTCTTTATTGAAAAAATGCAGATGCACATCAAGAAAAACATACACACACAGACTGATTAGCTCTGAACTAGTAGTGGCCAGCTGGAAAGGAAGATACTGGTCTAAACACCCTTGTCTTTAGGGGCAGCAGAGTACATTTCTCCCTAGCAGTTCTAGCCTATGAGAAGTCATCAGGATGCAGGGCCAAAATAAACAAGAGCAGAAGGTTTTTCAGTGTTGTTAAATTAAATTGCCAAGTGTGGTTACAAATGTATGAATGTAAGTTTTGGTGTTGTACTACAAGAGAATTTGGCAAATTCCTGAAATTCCCTGAAGGATTAGTAGACACTAATGTGCAAATTTTGAAATGGAAAGTCACTAATTAATAGATTGCCAAGAGCTGGGAGGTAGCACCACAGGTATCAGCACATAATGGCCTCATCCTTATTTCTTTCCTTCCACCTCTGCTTTTGGTCGTTGAGAGCTGTCAATGGTGTCCCACCTGCCCTGGCACAGAGCTTGCTGCAGAGTCAGAAGTATGTGACCTCTGGTAGCTGTGGACCAGCTGAGTGACAGTGCAGCCCTGAGTGAGGAATGTCATCAGCAGCTCAGATCAGAGGAGAGCCCTGTGCACAGGAGACTTTGTCTAACATCTAATTACAGCCTATCCAAGCTAATAACAGTCAATTTGTGAAGCAGTTTGGCACCCATTTTAAAAAGGGACAGTGAGGCTCAGAGCATGTGAAAACCTGAGTTCCAGAAACACATCACAAATTCAGGGGGCATTTTTGGTAACTTGCACATTTGAAAACAAAGCCAACAGATCCATCACAGAACCTGTGACAGACCTTACTCACAGCTACCAGGCCACCATGCAGTGCAGCAGCACCTTGGCACCTTAAAAGTTTTTGCTGTCTTCTTCCAATTCTGTCTGCTTACCCTCTTCATCCTCTGCACAGAGCATCTCTTCCTGCTTGCAGGGAGCTTGACCTCTAGGTCCTGCTATCTCAGCTGGGCTTGTCTCTAGGTCCTCTTACTAAAGAATAAAATTAAGGCACTCCAGCACAGCAGGGCAAACACTGACACTGGTTTATTGCAGCCCTGATTCTAACAATATGAAAACACAAACAGAATTCAAAGCAGATTTTATGAAATGATTCCTACTCTATAAAACAAATTTGGTAGCTTGGAACAAATAATTCCTGTGATGGAGCTGAAATCACCAGGCTTCTTCACTCTGTGCATCTCTTTCTATACAGGAAGAGAGGAAGAGTTAGATCCCAAACCATGAGGGTTGGAGGTAGCTTTCAACTGTCCTAGCATGTCATAACACTAAGGGGCTGATTCATCTGCTGGGAGACACTATGGATAATCCCCTGTACTGTCACCAAGGTTCTTTAAAAGTGGGCAGATACAATGCAGTTATCCCAGTACAGATGCCTACAGAAGTGTTCACTCAAAGCTGATCTTTCCCCCCAGATTGTCCTCGCTGTAGGCAGATCCCTCTAACAGGACACTGGGGTCCCCTCACACATACTGCAGGGCACCCCCACACACCCAGCCAGGTAACAGCACAGCCCCAGGCCTTGCACCTGCCCAGCAGGACACCGTGATGCCCAAGGGGGTTGGTACAGACTAGGGTGGTGAAATGCTGGGGTTTGAACCCCGAGCCCCCAAATTAAGGTTGACATATGGGTGACTCCCACAGCCCTTCATCCAGAGGGGTGAGTTTGCCTTATAGCTTCCCCCCAGGGTGTGGCCGGCCCTGCAGGGAGAGCCAGAAGGGAAATGAGCCCCAGGGGTCCCGCAGGGAGCTGACAAAGGTCAGGGCTCTGCTGGGGGATAAAAGCTGGGAGCACTGGCAGGGAGTCAGGAGTGTCTGTCTGTGGAGTGCACTCCACAGAGCTGCCTGGTTCAGGGCAGACCTCCTGACTCTCCTGGAGCTGAGCCTGGGTCAGTTCAGACCTTTGTGAACGCGGGTCAATCGGGTGAGAGTCGCCATGTGGGCACCTTTTTCTCATGTGTTTAACTGGCTGCTCTGGCTGTTTCCCATGCCAACTGTGGGAACCCTTGGTTCTCTGTTTGTACCCCCTGTTGTGGGCCAGGTCATGTCATTTGTGGGATCGTTGGGGGTGGTGTCAGTTATGTACCAGCTGATTGATCTGTTTGTACCCCCAGTGATCATTCATGGAATGTCCTTTTTGCTCACAATACAGTCTGTGCATTGGTTCATCTCCCTGCTGGTGTTATCCTTTTTGTTGGGCCTGGTCATTGGCAGAACAGGTGGTGAGGAGAGAACGCCAAAGGGGAAGCAGAAAAATAGGATGCTCTGGAAGAGCCCAGGATGCCTTTTCAACTAAAAGGGTTTACCACTTAAAAAAGCAGCCAAGCAACATGCAATCCTAGGTCATTTTCACCTCCTGAAAGACACCTCATGCTTTTCTTTTCATCCAAACAAGTCACCTTCAGAAGCAGACAATCCAACATTTTAAAATGAAGTTATACGTCCCTTTGCAGATCTAGACATGTCCAATCAGATATGGCAGCTGAGCCCAGCCACTAGTGAGCCAGGACCCAGCTCTGAAGTCGAGGTAACACCTTCTGCCCTTCCTCATGTGCACACAAGTTCCTAAACTTCTAATGGTAGGATAAAGTTGCTCTTATTTCTTATTTTCTCAACTGGGCAACAGAGCACTGTGTCTAGATCATGAAGATCTGGGATCTTCCAATTGATCAAAACCCTGAAGAACCCAGATAATATCTGTATGAAAAGAAAAGCAGGATTTTCACTGTAGAGAAGGAACAAAAAACACACAGAAATGAAAACTCACATGGATCCCTAATCACAGATCCTTCTTTCAAACTGATGCTGTGCTCAACTGCTGGTGTAAGAAAAAGATATTAAAAAAAACCCAGAAGACAAGCAAATATACAAAAGCACTAAAGCCTCATACCAAAAAGGTGGTACCCCTTGTCCTGAATTTAGATCAGGATCCTAGCACAGCCAGGAGGCCTCCATATGTGCTGTTAAGACAACTGCTTATTATTAATATTATCAAAATATCTGGGGACACTAATTATGAGCCGTGAGACTATTTTATTAGGCACTATTGGTTAATTTCACAGAAAAAACACTTTTCCTTGCCAGGTTTTCCTCAGCCAAGGGCTACAGGTCTCCTGCATATCCTAATCAAGTTACCGAGGCAAAAGCTACTGCCCGATGCTCCCTCAGTGTAAAATCTGTGCATTTAAGAGTCCCCACAAGCACAAGCCAGCCTCTTCAAGCTTACAGTTCTTTAGCATGTGCCTGAAAAAAAGTTCACACAATGTAATACAGGTGGAAACATCACCATGCATGAGCTAAATAAAAGAAAGAAGAAACTTCTTACATGTTCTCTTCTGCAGAAACGGCTCGGTGGAGGTGATGCTGGGTTCTACAGAGAAAGACAAATCAGTACTCTGGAAATGCACCCTTCACATCCTCTGCAGCAAAGCTCTCTGTAAACTGCCACCTGGAGTAGTGCAGGGCTGGCTGTACTGCACCAGGGAGGCAGCAGCAGTAGGCTAGCCAAATTTCCTGCACCCCCTCCCACCAGTGTGCTGTACCAGTAACTGGTAACAGAAGTTTTCACACAGAGCTGGCCATTCATCACACACTAACCAGACTGTGCTATTTTTGCCTTCTTATAGTCAAGTGCCCACAGATACTTTTCCCCTTTGCTTATTTTTTATATAAGTAACTTGTATCTGCTGTACACTTGAAGCATTTATGACAAGAATAAGATCAGTAAAATCCTGTCACTACAACAGACAAATTTAAAACGTGCCAAATGAGAAGGGTAATTGGATACTGTTAAACAGGGATCTGGAGTTCTGCTCACATTTAGTTCATTTCCATAGTATATTTGCAGCTGGAGAAAGGAAGTGGATAAAAACTTAGCTATTTCTCCTATTTCCAGCATAATGCAGCATACTAAAACTACCTACCACCTCCCTAAGACCTTCAGGAAATCTTCTGACTAAACTAAGAGACCAGACAGTATTTTTAGGATGACAAAAAAGCCCAGGAAATAAAAACCCTCAGTCCTTCTGCCTCTTCTTATACTCCACAAAGAAACATGCTATGAAGCCAACATCCACTCAATGAAAATACAATTTTCCTTCCTCTCTCTACAAGCTGCAGGCCCCTGAGGTGTGAGAGTAGATGTGATGCTGTTGGCTGAAGACATCTGAAGGCAGAGGGGTAAAAGAAACAGAACTCCCTGAACATACCAGTCATGTAGTCCTCCTCTCTGATAGAGTCGTAATCAACTATTTAAAAAAAAAAGGCATATTTTAAAAGTCAGCGTTTTCTAAAGGCTTTAGAAGAAACCTCAGCCCATGAGAAATGCACCAAGGTTCACGGTTCATTCTGTGGAAGAACCATTCAAGCCA
This sequence comes from Merops nubicus, assembly GCF_000691845.1. NCBI lineage: Eukaryota > Metazoa > Chordata > Aves > Coraciiformes > Meropidae > Merops > Merops nubicus. The sequence goes on along the minus strand of NW_008607389.1, from coordinate 5,961 downwards.
GATGGCAAGATGAAAACAGGATCCTGACCCACCTGCCTCTCCTCCCCATGACCTCAGGCCCTCTGGAAATCCAGACTACCAAGGAAACAGCATTAAATATTTTACTTGCTACCAAGCAGACTGAAAAGTAATATTGTGGTGGGAGCTAAAACCCTCAGATTTCTCAACATGTTTTTTCAGGGCACAAGTGTTGCGTGACAGGACGGGGAGACTGCCCCAGGCACACATCCCACCAGCAGGCACCTGCCTCCCACAGCACGCCCAGAGGTTGTGAGCATGCCAACCAACTGTGGATGCTTTGGATTTCACCCAGATTTTGGGACCCAGGACTTGAAAGAAGTTTCAAGTTTGTGCTACCCAAGGACTTATGCAAGCGAGGGCAGGAGAGCCACAGTAGAGGGTCAGTGAGCAAGGTTTGTGCAGACTGCATGGAAACCCAGACAAGCACGAGCTCCGTGAAGCAGAAAAACAGCCACTCCTGAAGCATCACAGTGAGGGAAAAGCTGAATTCAGAGCTATTTTTGTTAGCATGACAATTTGCCAAATTTAACAGTAAGTCTAATCTACTTCATGTGGAATATTATGTCTTCTTGGGGTACTTTTTTATTCAGATGTGGAAAGAAAAAAAGATAACCAGTGGCAGAGGACACCACAAGGAAGTGCACCACAGGCAGCAATGGAGGTGTGGAGGAAGGACACAGGAGAGGGAGTGTAGGTCACCAGAGAGACACTAGCAGTATTATTAAAGGAAGAAGATGTAATAGGAGTTAGGCCTTCAAAATTAAGCACAGAGGACTCTGTTGGTCAAGAAATGAAAGGAATCTGAAGAGCATTAACAGATGACTTGGGCTGAAACTCCTTCCCAGATTTCCCGTGTGAATATATGGCTTGGGGTTCCAAAGCAAACTCTACACACCTTTAACAGTCTGTGTCTTTGCCTGTGGCCCCTGCAAACTCCAATATAGTGGGAACTGCAGCCTTATATGCAGGTATCACAAGGAAATACATCACAATATCAAAAAGTAGGTATTTTAAAAGTAGCAGAAAGTACAAGACTAACTTACTGTATTCACTCCTCCTGCCTCTGCTCCCACTGGTAGTCACTTCATCTGCAGCAACAAGTACAAAGAGTCCATTAGGCCAGCTGTGCTCTGGGAGCTGCTCTCCAAGCACTACAGGTGCCCTTAGGCACACGTGGCAGCTGCAGGGCTGCATCTGCACGGAGCAGGGGCAAAACACCTGGGCAAACAGACACCTAACAGATGCTCTGCTGCATTCCTGGTACTGCAGCAGCAATGCCAGTTTGTGCAAGCTTTTACCACTGCAATAAGCTTTGGCTCCCTCTTGTTCTGTACCAAAAAGGACTCAGCTTTCAGTTGTGATGAGTGAATTATGACACACTATGCTGTGAGCCCAGGCCAGAGAACTGATCCAGATGGGGTGAAAAAAGCAAAAAAAAAAGCTGTGCTTGTAGCTGATGCTTCAGCGATCAATCAAGAGCTTTAACTGCTCAGTCACAGACCATGGCTAACAGGCAGCCCCCTTCTGAAAGCAGAAGGGTCAAGCGCAGCACACCAAAAGACAAAATATAACACAAGAAACGTTTAAGTTGAAGGACATACACTGAGCTTCTCTCCGTTTGTTTTGCCAATGACTAGGCCTAGCAGGAATGGCACAGCCAGCAGGAAGACACCAGTGAGTGGACTGTATTGAATATAGAAAAGTCATTCTGTGAACAATCTCTGGGGGTACAAACAAGTCTGTTCACAGGCCATTGACATCACCCCCAACAACGACATCCCTGACTGACAATGGGTGGAATAAACACAGAACCAAGGCTTCCCACAGACAGAATGGGAAACAGCCAAGTCAACAAATTAAACATGTAAGATAAAGGTGGCCACATGGCAGCACTCGCCCTCCTAGCCCATGTTTGCAAAGGTCCAAGCTGACCAGGTCCCAGGGCCCCAGCTCCAGGAGAGTCAGGAGGGTTCTTCCCCAGCCAGGAAACTCTGTGAAGTGCATCCACCCCACAGACAGACACTCCTCCCCTCCTGCCAGTGCTCCCAGCTTTTATCCCCCAGCACACACCTGACCTTTGTCAACTCAATGAGGGACCCCTGGGGCTCATTTCCCTTCTGGCTCTCCCTGCAGGGCCGGCCACACCCTGGGGGGGAGCCCTAAGGCAAACTCACCCCTCTGGATGGAGGGCTGTGGGAATCACCCATATGTCAACCTTAATTCGGGGCGCGGGGTTCAAACCCCAGCATTTCATCATTTGAGTCAAAAGGTAAGTTCAGCAGATAGAAAACATTACAAATACATCTTGCCAGGAGTAACTGCTGATTTCTGCTATTTTACATAGAATACCTTTTTCTTAAAAATGCTTCTAGTAAGAGAAAAGAACACCCAGACATCTAGTAGGGAGGCATTTCAGTGCAACACAACCTCAGACTAACCTGCAGTCACACCAAAAGCCAGAGGGGAACAACTGCTGCAGGGTGGAACTGAAGTGTCAGCACAGCAATGCAAATGAGGAAAATCCCCCAAACTGACCTGGGATATACTGAAATGTATAAATAGAGCTTGGGGGGGAGCCCTGGGCTGAGCTAGCACGGGAACTTCAGGGTGGGAGCACAAAGCCCTGGCAGAGCTACATAGAAACAAAATTAAGCCAGAAATTAGATCTTATCTTAGTATCACTGCATGCAATGACACATCCATTCTTCACTCTTTAATACCACACTTTAAACTGACCTAATACACTGCCCTGGCTGGAGTCAGAACAGAGCTACTTCTGGTCAGTGGTTTTGCTTTTCAGCTAAGTCTCTAAGTACCTCCACTGTCTGAGGTTAATGGCATATTTTTGGAGGATATGCCTCCAGCAGTGGTAAAACTCCATGTTTAGAGCTACAACCAAGGATTGGTCTGCAGACCAAGGTCACTGCCAAAGCCTGAGTACCACATGGGGGGCAGAAAGTAAAAGGTGGCACCTTCAGGGAGGAGTGGACAGGACAGGTGGCCATGACCTGACCAGTGAGGTATTCCAGTCCACTCCACTCCCATCATACTCAGCATGAAGCTGAGGGACCGCAAGGCCCAAGCTCTCTTCCTCAGTGGCCAGCATCTGAGGAGGACTCTGGCCATTCTGCCCTTGATCCCAATCCACGTGTTATCACATCACGGCCCATAGAATGGCTTTGGTTAGAAGGGACCTTAAAGATAATGGAGTTCCAACCCCCCTGCCATCGGCAGAGACACCTCCCACTAGAATCTGGTTCCCATCTGCTGCTGAGTCCAGTCTGGGATTTCCCCCAGGGCCTGCTCACAGCACCAGTGGTGACGGTGACATACCTGCCACTGGGGGGCTGGGTTCAGTACTGGGTGTGTATATCACAGAATCACACAACTCTGGGCTGGAAGGGACCTCCAAAGCTCGTCTAGTCCACCCCCCCACCATAAGCAGGGACATCTCCAGCTAGATCAAGCTACTCAAAGCTTCATCCAGCCTGATCTTGAATGTCTCCAGGGATGGAAATATATTTGTATATATTTTGTTTTATTATTATTTCATTAAAGCTCTTTTAGTTTCTTTTCTAATCTATAAATCTCTCCCCCTTATTCCCTTTCTCTGCTACTTTAGGAGGGGAAAGGGGTTAAGAGTCTGTTATAGGTCACAGGGACAGCCCTGACCCTAAATCACAACACATGCTTTAAAGTAATTTTAATTTACTCCTTAGACCATTGGCAAGCAGAAGAACAGGCTCACAGCCTTTGGAAAAAAAAATCAATCAGTTTGTCTGGCTTCTAACAATTGATCAGATAGAGATGACAGGTATCCAGGTTAAGAAGGGTTTTGATGAAGGATGGTACTAACTCACCTGCTGCCTGTCCAGCCGAGTCTTCATTGTGAAATCTGGTATTCAGGAGAGCTAATTAAAACAGACCAATCAGTTACATTCTTTCTAGTCTTGTGCACTTGTTAGTGTTAGCCTAGGAGTAACACGTGAAAGAAAGAGACCCAGACTTCACCAGAAGACTCTTCCCTATTGTTCTAAAGACTGTTTTTAAATGCTTGCAAGTATTTTTTTTACATTTCCTTATACTTTGTTTTTCCCTGACAATTTCTCTAATATTGTCATTGGCAATGAACATAAAAGATAAAGACACAGCTATGGGGAGCTCTTTTTAATTTTACTGTGTAGATTTAGAGAAAGTCTTTGATAAAAATTTCTTATTTCCAGACAAATGAGCAATGTCTAAGTAGACAGCTATACTAGAACAATGTCATCTCTAAAAGAACAAATTTCTTGACAGTATGGAAGATGCAGAGTACAGTTAGATTAAACCAAACGAACAAGTAATATAATTACTCATAGCAAACCACTGGACTGTAATAGAAAATTTTCTTAGGAAAAAAATAAGTAGAAGCAGCACTACCAGATAAATGCATAGTGCTATTAATGAATGTGCTACAGTTTAGGAATTGAACTACTCCATTTTTTGAATAAGAATTAGGACAGCTCAGATATGGACTCACTCCTCCTTTTTCCTGCACTTGTTTCTCCTACAGAAGAGCTGAAATGCAAGATAAACAAAACTAGCTTTCATTAAAAACTTGCATTACATGTCGGACAACTGGAAAAAAAAAAAGTCTTTTATTCAGAATCTCACTTTTTTGATAGTAGAAATTCATTATTCCTAAGTGTAAGATTTTAACATCCTTTTTCAAAAAAAGGAAAAGAACTATAATTTCACAGTTGTGCTTTTCCTTTAATATCACTAACACTGGGGTATTTTAGAGGCATTACCATGCTTCCGTGGGATCACATGTTTCTAGAAATTAAATTATATTGTAATTTAGGTGGAGACTCACCAAAAATCTTTGTGATTCCTTCCTCAGTAAAAGATTGGGTGAAATCTGGTAAAACAAAGGAAAAGACTCAAAAACTCTTTGAAACATTTTAGAATAAACAATTACCAAATTTATCTTAATTACATCTACCTAACATTTCATATTCATCATGTGTGTCAAATACTAAATTAGGTTAAATGAACAGAGGAAATTTTGGCTATGAACATATTCCCAAAGAGTTACTTTCTAGTGACAGTGTTCCTCTGGGAAGTGGTGTGATTTATGTTACTCTTGATCTAGACTAGGTTATGACTCAGACCTACAAAGACAACAGCAGGATCAAACCATATATCTAGAAAGTGTTCTAGTTCTCAGTTTTCCCCATTTTTAGGGATTTTTTTTTCATAGCAGGCAGATCAGACTACTTAAAATGTCACAAGAGCCAGCATGCAATGGCATGTGTAAACCACCTCTCTGCATAGCTCCCTAGGGATCCCCTGGTCTGGGTGTCCGTTTTTTCTGTAGTTGCTTAAGGGGAAAAAAAAAAACTCACCAGTGGCTTCTGTGGTTGTGCCCTCCTGGTAAGAAGCTGTAATATCTGAGGACAATAATTATAAAAAATAATTAAATATCTCCTGTATACTAGCAGGCCATGAAATAGCTTCTGGTAGTTGTCACCTCCATAGCACACAGCATGTACCCGAGTAACATAGCACTCTCCAATGCCTTGAAAGACCTGCAGTTGTGGGTCCCTAAGAGCTGTTTCAGTCTCTAGAGGTCCCAGGCATACACAGTGGTAAGACCAGCTGGTTTTTCTATCATTGGTTCCCAGCAGTATGTCAGGCCCTGGCACTAAGCTTGTCTTACCACAGAATCATGGAACGGCTTGGGTTGGAAAGGACCTTCAAAGGTCCTCTAGTTCTAGCCCCTGCTGGATGCTCAGGCTGCTCAGAGCCCAGTCCAACCCGGCCTTGCCCAGAGCAGCTTTCAGCACCGGGTACGCGTGCTAGAAAAAGACCCCGCACAGATTTCAGCTTAGAAAGAGAACAGGACTGAGGTATCAGAAGATTTAACTCAATTTAGGGAGCAATGGCGCCCAGCAGCCA
>NW_008607388.1:36203-64531 GCF_000691845.1 Merops nubicus | reverse complement strand
ACCTACCTTGTCATAAAGTGCTGACTCTACTGTTATTTATTGGAAATCAGTACAAACTTTCCTTGGAAAGGAGCTTGCTTCTGAAATAAGGAGCCACTTATATGAGAACATCATAATTTTATTGTTTCCATTCATCTATCTACTACAGATATTTACAGGATTTTCATCACTGTGGCACATGGACACTTTGTTCAATTCAAAAGAAGAGGTGCTGTCTGTCTTTCTGTCAGGCAACTTGCACTGTATGTTGATTCAACGTTAGAAATGAATTGAAACCTTCAAAGCATTAAAGCATTTTTGGAAAGTGGTGGGCATGAGTGATTATTGCTTTGGAAGTCAATTCACCACCCATGGGTCATTATCTGAGGAAGCTTCTGTATAAACCTAAGCCTTTTCCTTGTGGGTGGTGCTTCAGTGGTTAAAGGTGGTCATGGACACATGCGAAAAACTGTTTACAGTAACTTGATGATGAAGTGAAAAAAAATGAGCTGTGAGATGTTTTCTTTTTCAGAGAGCCTTACAGAGATTCTCATTTCAGCAGGCAGCTTATATTAATACCATGCATATTTTCCAAAAGCCATATTTACGCAGGAATTGGTATTATGTCATTGAGAGTTTGATCATATTTCTGACATGTCTATGTGGAGAAGACATTCATTTTTCTCCCACTGTGTAAGAGCAAAGATTCTGGTTCTTCTTTTTTCTTTTCTTTTCTTTTTTTTTTTTTTTATATTTCCCATCTAATAAGAAGCAGTCTTGAAATTTCTGAGGATTTATGGAAAGAACTGGTAGGACTGAAAGAATAGTTAGACTCAAAGGACAGATTGCCTCGAAATCATTCTGGAGAAAAGGGCAAAGCTGTGGTCCTGGTCTGCAGCCTCTTCATCAATAACACAGTGTCTCAGGAGCTCTATAGTGTTGGGTGGATGAGCGAAAGGTCTCTTTCATTTAGAAAGAGATATGGAAAGACCGACTGCTTCCAGATTTCCTTGGAATACCACAGAGGAATGCTTTATCTTCTTTACCTCAATAACCAGGAGTCTCTGACTAAGAGCTTTTGCAGCGTTTTCTTCCTTCTTTGCCCAAACACTCTGCTATTCCACCATTTCTTCAAAGAAAGTTTGCACAGAGGTTTCTTTTCCTTTTTTTTTTCAGCCTTTTTTGTGTTTAACCTCCTTACATAATGAAGTAATGCTTTCTGTCAATAATAAACAAGGAGGAGTGCACAGTGACATAAGGCATTATCAGAGAATTTAGTGTATATATATATATATGAAGATAAGATAAATCTTTAAAGATGTGTATCTTGCCCTCAACTTTTTTTCACAAAACATAAGAGCCTGGTTTTCTGTCACTTATTGAGACATGAACTGTTTTCATAACAGCAAGAATTGTCATGAATAGATGCATTCTCTTCTTAGCAAGAGTTCACTTAACCAGAACACTAGGGGTTTGGAATATGTCAAGGACAGCAAATACAGAACATTTTTTTTCCCTATTTCTTGCTGCTCTAAAGGTCAATCAATCTCCCTCTTCTACCAACCTATACTGGGGTTCTGGCACAGTTTTACAAGCATAACAAGTGATCTGAATTTGTTGTTCTCCTTTGTGCTAGAAGCCCCTGAAGTCATCGATCAAAGAGGAACATTTGTGGCTTTATTTACGAAGTGAGCATTCAAAATGATTTTCAATACTTTCTGCTGTTCTCTGTTCCCTTTGTTGTTTCAGGCATAGTGGCACCATCTGACTTTTTCATCAGCTTTCCTGAGCCAAGCCAAAATTGCAGTCCTGACAAAAGGTCTTTTCAATGACAAAAAGAGATGCAGGAGAGATTGATCAGTACAACAGAGGTCTTCTATGGTTTGAATGGTTTCTGTTTTTCTTGTCTTTGGAGTTTAGATAACTGAACAACCTCCTCCTTTAGAAATAAGAAGCCCAGGTAAAATACATAGAAAATAACTGGTGAAATAAGTGGTGAAAGCTGAAATCAGTTGTAGACTTTGAAATCACAGACCTTTAACAATCCTTATAGCTGTAATCTAACCTTTTTCAGGAACACATGTTCTAGTTGCATTAGTATGACTGCTCAACCCATTTCAGAGAAATGTACTCCAGGTCTTACCAATTACATGGTGAGAGGACTGGCATTTTCCTCTGACCTCAGAGTTCCTCCTTACAGTGTAACTGCTGTGCTGCTCTGTACTGCAGATGACAGCATTTCTTGTTTCCATCTTCCACCTTTCCAGACTGTCTTCATTTTGTACCAATCATTAAATCCTTTGGAAGTACTTTTGGTGTCAGCAACACTGGATGCAATGCAAAGAGTTTGTAATTGCTGAATTATTTTAAAGGGGCATTCATTATGTTTGTTTGGGAAAGCAGGAAGTGCTCTCTCTCCAGATTTTACAATATCTCAAGAAATAGCATAATCATCTCCATCACCTCATCCTAAGTGGATCAGCTGTTTCTAGCTTGTCCTACAATATCTCATCACTTTTGCCAGTGACTTTCTCCCAAGTCCACAAAAATATTATGGCTTCCTCTCCTCTTTGTCTTCCTTTCAATCATGAAACACTAATGCCCAAATCATACAACTCTATAATTGTCTTCTGCAGAGACAGGTTTGTGCTACTCTTCTTTAAATCAAACAGTGGTAGTAAAGGTAATAAATATAAATTTCCTGTTCTACAATGATCCCTACAGAACCAAACAGGAAAGAAAGGAACATTTTTTTTGTATCATGCTGGATACATATCCTTGCTGTGTTTTTATTTCTAAAGATGTCAGACTAAATCAGTTTTACACTTCGTTACTATAGTTGCGTGCCATGATAAGCACTCATCTTTTAAAAATAAATAAAATATTTTATGAAGGCTTTTACAAGATTTCTAGCAGAACGTCACTCTCACTTACAGTTGCATAAACCAAACTACCTATTTTGAATCCTTTCTTCTTGTTCTGGCTCTGCAGGATTTTTATTCAACACCACTATGCTTTTGTTTGATTGACTCTATATGCTTCTTTCAGCATTTCTGTATGCATAGCAACTTCACAAGCTGAAATAAAATACACCTTGGAGGTATTATATTCACTTACAAAATAATTTAAGTAATACCCTTACTTTTGTACCTTCTCTAACATCGAGTATAGAACAGCAGAGAGAAATGTCAGCTGTGAATTTTGACCAGCTTTGGTCTTTCTTCTATGCATCTTGAAGTCTTCAGTGCCAACACTGCTGAATTTTATGAACTAGTTATGAGAACACATATGTATGTTTTCTATCCAAAATTATTTACTCTTCACTTCATCTTTCTACCTTTTACTTTTTTTACAATAAATGTTAAGAAACATAATCTTGTCTTTCTTTCTGAGGCAGCTTCATATCTCAAATGACCAGAGCCTAAGGGAAAGACATGGCAATAGAAATAAAAGTTTTGGATGCAGTGTTAATGTCTTGAATGTTTGTTTTTATTAAAAACACCAAGCACCTGTGGAAGACAGAGTGGACCAGCTACCCTCAGGACATTCATATACTTGCATTAAGCAAGAAGAAAGTATTCAAAATATCAAGTAACAGTGCTTTTTAATTTTTAACCTTTAACTTAAACCAAATACAGAAGTGCTGCTGTGTGGTCTTCATCGATTACTAAATCTTGTGTCATAAGCAACTGCATTTAATGGCAGATTTGCATGTTGTTGATAGGCAAATTCTATTAGATTTTGAATGAACTTTTGTAGCTTACATTTACATAAAGCTGTACATACTCCAGATACTCTAAGTACTATCAAAATAAAGGGAAAAAAACCCAATCAAACAAGCCAACCACCACTGTACATAGTATTACAAGAATGCAGTACTTTGCACAGTGTTGTGTATACAAGGTTCTAGGAAAGAAAACTATTCTCATGCCATGGTTTTAATGTGAAACGAAATAATGTGTTTGCTTTTCCCATGTTTTACGTTGTATCTGTTAGCATTTGGGAATAGAATATATCACAGAAGGTTGTATGAGCCTGTCTACATACAGCAATCTATGTATGCTTTAGTCACTCTCTGTACACTCTGTAGTCAATAGAGGAAAACCAGGCAGACCAAGGGGATGATTTACTGCATCTTAATCAAGGAGCAGCAAGGCACAAAGGAACAAACTGCAGCTCCTCGTTCTCTCCATTGATTATAAACAGAATACGGAATGAACATCTTCAACTCAGCCTTCCACAGCATAAAGAGTCTAAAATTTAAAGTCTAAATTCTACACTAACAAACTCATCAAGCCTGTGTTGGGTAAAAGTAGGGCAGCTAGCCAAAACTGGCATAGATGTGATACAGTGAGCAGAGAAAGAAAGGTGAAAATTACAACTACTCTGCTGCCCCTGCTACATCCCAACAAGGCTCAGGAATATCTCTTTGCTGTTTCACATATCTGCAGAAAGGATATTTTGCATAGTGGCTGGAAAGGAGTTGGTCGTGTGCTTCATTCAGGGTTGCAATGACAGCTAGAGACTATGTGGAGGATGCCCTTGAGCCTACCTGCTTATAATGCATACCTAATCAAATGCATCTATAGAGAAAATCCATAAAATCTACTTTTCTACTTCTATTTGAAATTAGTTTTTTCCATTCTTCTAGGAGTACCTATTTTTAGAGTCCAGACAATTGCTTTAGATTAAGTTCCTAGTTTTAAATGGCTAGTATTAGGTAAAATTATCCTGCAGTGACTACAGAACATTTCAACTTTTAGAGCCTTTCATGGCATGGTTTTGGCAAGGTTTTTTTTAGACTTAGAAGGGCTCATACTGAAAAGTGAATTTCATGTAGTTTGTAACTGAAACTCGGTAGATGGATGAAACAATAAATTAGTGAATTAATGTTATTATCCTGGATCAGATATAAAGATTTGTCCCCACTTTTTTTTTTCTTTTTTTTTATACTAGTTCCCCTATCACAGACTGCAGTCTGCTCTACTCTGGAAGTTTATGTAAATTCTTTTACATGAAAGAAAAAACTTTTTACCAAGCACAAATAAAAACCCTGAAAGCTGAAAATTCTGGCACCTGGTTTATATGTTTACTTTGTGGGGGAAGTGGCATGATTTGGAGGTTGATATTGGTGTCATTATGTATATTGTTTACTAAAAATTTGGAAAAAGAGTAACATTACTTTTTTTCTCAGACAATAGAAGACATATTAGGGTTTATTCTGGGTAGACCCAAAAGGTCTCTGCTGTACTTCATGCTGAACAAAAGATTTATGACAGCACTATTAAACCCTAGCCAAGATATCTTGCCAATGTAGCAGAGCTATGTTGCAAGGATTTCTCTAAACAGAGAGGAAAAAAAAGAAGAAAAAAAAAAAATCAGCAATACTCTCAGGCTCATTATTTCATTCCACATTTTCATAATCTTCATTCTCAAAAAATAGTTACTTGACTACGTGTGCTTTCAGCAAAAAGTAACTATGTACTTCCTACATTGCCTGAAAATAGTTTTAGATCACATGCAATGTATTAATGATGATGTAAAACCAGCACTGCAGGGTGTTCATTTCTTAACTCTGTAGACAGCTGCTACAGCAGACATCTAAAAATGCATGGTTAAGGTACTATAACAATTTATTAAATTATGCTAAATGCATTTATCACCAATGCACAATTACTATCATTCACAATATACAAGGTGTGATTATGAAGGTTTAAGTGTTGACTTTTTTGGTTATATCCTTATGCTTTAAATATAAAGGTTAGCCCAGCTGCTGGAATTAACAGCAGATTTTCACAGACAGTGTCTGTCTTCTAGCAGTGATAATGCTCAATGTTTAGAGCTGCTACCAAGGACTGGTGTGCAGAAAGACTCTTACTTGTACTTGTTGCTGTGCAGACCAAGATCACTGCTAAGTCTTCTGTACTACACTGTGTGTACAGAAAGTAAAAGGCCATAACTGTGTGGAGCAGCAGACAGGACAGGTGATGCTAGACTGACCTGGCAGGTATTCCATCCCATATCCATCCTATTCAGGACAAAGCTGAGGGATCACAAGCATCAGACTCTCTTCTTCAACGACTGGCATCCAAAATTGGACTCTGTTTATTCTGCCTTCCATCCCAATCCATGCAGACCTGGATCCAATTCCCAAATCTGAGTCCCACTCTCTGCTAAATCCAGCCTGGGACTTCCCCATTGCCTACCCACAGCATCAATGGTGATGATGATGTAATTGCCATCGGGGGGGTTGGGTTAGATATTGATTTTGTGTATTTGTAAATATTTCATTTTATTGCTATTGTTTCATTAACTTTAGTTTTCTTTACTCACCCATATGCCTCTCTCCATTATTCACTTTCTCTTCCCTTTTGGGGAACAATATGTCACTTGTCTAGGGGCCAGCCCAGCCTCAACCCTTTATGCTTGTCTTGACTTTTGAATGCATATATTTTTCAAGCTCATCAAAGAAAAAAAACCCAGAATTTTTATTCTAACCTATTTTATATGTATTAATTGTCTGTTTAATTAATATAAAAACAAATTTGAGTTCTTTGCCTATCTTTAGAAAAAAAAGATCCATAATAGAGATACCTTTGCTCCCTATGCAGTATATGGAGATATAGTAGGAAATATAAGAACAATTTACATCTAGTTACAGTGGCCAGATGGAACAATATGCCTGAGGCTGAAATATGGAAGAGGCAGAATACAGTTGCTAAGAGGTAGCCAGTAAGAAAAACTTAAGAAGGAGAATCTCAGAGGCTTCAGTTCAAAGGTGCTAGGACAAAGTACAGCTCAGCTTAAGACCCTGATACAGCTATTTTCTCTGATTTTAAGAGATTTTCTCTGTTCCTTTGGAATAGAGAATATATCTTCATTTGGAAGAGAATATGCTCTGAAACACATAAGTAGGTTCAGCTTCCAGGTCTCATGGAATTTCATGTCAACTTTATCTTGCTGCAAAGTCCTCCCAGCCATGCTATGTGAGTGCTGTGTCCATGATGTGAGACTTCACAGAACTACCTAGTTACCTGTAAAAATCTGTCTCTAAATCTTAGTGTGGGTTTACTGTCTGGATTGCATTTTGGAAACAAACAATGGCATGTTAGGTCGCTGTGAACTGACAATACTCCTGCATAGCTATGAAGTCTAATTGTGGAGCATTTTAATAAAACATATCAGGATAAAGAAAGACTAAACAGGATTATTTTTGCCTGTTTTTTATTTCAGTAGAAGGCAGGCAGTTTGTCCAGTTCACATCTATGTTCCCTTTCTGTTTCAAAGAATATTATGAGCTTTTAACTTTTAACTTTGATAGGTTCTGTGGAGGAAAAACCACCTTTACATCTTCAACACCTTACATGGCATTTTGTTGTACACTGCTTCTCTCAACCACATTGCAAACAGTCATTTTTTTTTTGTGTTTGTTTTTCCTGGAGCTTTTACACAAGTATTTACATGGAGTTATAAGAAAAACAGGTTGAAATTACATGCAGTACCAAATCATCAGGACAATTAGGAACTATTCACAACCTTGCAGTGCTGCTTTTCAGAAGAGTTAAAGAGATACCACTGTTGCAGAAATAACCACGAAGCTGGGAGTTGGAAAGAAAATAATATTTTAAAAATCCAGCTGAATGTGTGAATGAAGCTATTGTTAAGACATTTAAGTTCTGTGTGTGTTTTTATTTACACTAAATTTACCGTGTCCTTCTTGCAGTTAAAAGACTGAAAGAAATCAAATTAAATTTATGGAAAATATACAAAATATGATTACCAATATTAGTATCTGGAGTAAAGGCTAGAACACATTTCCCCTGGACATGCATGAGATCTTAACTCTCTCTCATTTCTTTTGCATTAGGAAGCCTAATTACCACTAGAATCCCGCAGGAAGAAGGCCTTATATTCTGATTGTAATGAAGCTGCATTCAATGAGCTGTAGGAGAGAAAGTGTATGGAAAGTTATGTTAGAGTCTGATGTGAATTTTCTGAATATATTAGTGATTCTTCTGGCTTTAGGTGGACAATAGAAAAGCTAATATTTTATTTTCTTCAAGGAAAAGGAGAACGATCCTAACAAAAAAATGTGTATGTGTATCTGTGTACGATATATACAAGAGCATATTTTAATATTACAAAAAATAGAAATCAAATAATTAATAGGAATTCTAGTAATGCTTTTACACGTGTCATGGTTTAGGGTCAGGGCTGCCCTCAGACCTGTAATAGATGCTCTGTGTTAAGCCCCTGCCCCGCAAAGGGGAAGAGAAAGGGAAGAAGGGAGAGAACCTTATCAATTAGAAAAGTAAAACAGTTTTAATGAAAATACTCTTCCTCCTCCTCCTCCTAATAGTGATAATAATAATAAAATTGAATATATACAAACCCAGTATTGAACCAAACCCCCCTCAATGGCAATACATCACTGTCACTCCCAATGCTGGGGAGCAGACTCCAGGGAAAATCCCAGGCTGGACTCAGCTGCAGATGACAACTGGGTCCAGGAACTGGATTCTGGAGCTCAGTTCAGGAACACAGGGCTCGGGATCAAAGGCAGGATGGGTGAAATCCTCCTCGGATGCTGGCCACTAAAGGAGCAGCAAAAGGGAGGAAGAAGGCAGAAGGACAGAAGGGAGAGCCTGACCCTCGTGATCCTTCAGTTTTTATACCAAATATGACAGATATGGGATGGAATACCCCACTTAGTTCTGTTCTACCCCAAACCAGGACAATGCTCAATATTGTTTTATCCTAGAAGTGGGTTTCAGATATTAAGTTAGATATACCCTCAGTTGGTGTCTCTTTCATAAATAACCATGGGAATTTCTTCAGTGATAAGAAACACCTGAAAGCACCTATGTAAACAGATTTTTCGACAGCTAAATCCCTGGTGCTCCCTTTCCCATCCAAAGCTGAAAGGTATTATGTTCCCTGATCCACAAGAGGGTTGTAAAGTAAATGAAGATTATCTTGATTAGTAGTTGGGTTCGCTGCCCATCTTTTTACCTCTAACTCTTTGACAGAGTAGCTTCAGGATTTCCCCTGACTGTTAGTATAGGAAGTATCTTGAAAAGAAAGACAGAGACATCATCTCTAATTATCTTAACTCCCCACCATTTCTATTTAATTTTTATTTTGCATAGCTTGGAAGGAATAATATGTACTTCTCTCCATATGGCTCCACTTTGAGCTGTAAAAGTGATGAGCTTGTCTAGCCCAAGTCACATATTTCCCCTGATGTTATGGGCTGCTGACTTGGAGGCTTTTCTCAGTGACTTCCATGATACTACTTTGGATCTCTTTCCACAACTACAGATCTCCACATACATTTGCAGCATTACTGTTGTGTTGCCTATACTCAATTAATCATAAATTAATTTTAAAAAATAAAATTAAATAAGTAGATTAAAAAAATGTTAAAAAAGAAATCTTTGATAAGACTGTGACATCAAATGTGAAATACACGGGGGCTTTTATAAATGAGAAGAATAGTTAGCAACAGTGCTTGAGAATGACAAGGGGAAAAAAACCATGTATGAATACAACTAATAGAAGTGACAAAGCATTCTCATAGAATATTCTCAGGGGCTTTTTTTAGTCTACAATTTTTTGGAACTATATAATGCAGGAGTCATCACTCTTAAAAATCTCCAACAGTAATATGCTCGCTTTTCTGGAAAATTTGGGATGAACCATGCTTATCTAATACAAGGCCTTCAGTGAATCACTTTGGCAGGGGTTCAAGGGCATCACTCTCTGAAGAGCTCCACAGACATTAGAATAAAAAATTATCCACATACACCATACTAAAAAAAGAAGTGTAAGACATCAATCTAGTTAAGTCCAAGGACGTGTATCTGTAGAATTCTCTGGGGTGTCAGAGGAAAGAGTATCTCTGCAAATCATTGCAGATTCTTCATAATTACTGCAGGGATATTACCAGGAGAACTGCTGCAGGGAACAAAAAGCCTTTGTGTCACATATCTTGTGTTATTTGCCTGATTATATCAGACACACCGTTGTATAGACCATCATGGTGTAGGCTGTCTGTGGAAAAAAATATTCTATGAAAATGAACATTCAAACATCTGGAATGATTTTCAAATGTAGTATTTATTATATGGATCTGCAGGAGCAGTTTACATAATCAGTCTCAGAAATCATGATTCCCATTGCTCTTAATCCATAGGATCTGCAGGGCACACACTAGGCAATCTTGTAGCCAAAAAAACCCCATACATCCAAACAGAATATAAAGAATATACTAAATTAACAACAATAACAACAAAAAAAAATAGACTGTGGCTGAGCACTCTGAGAGTGTGGATACTCTGAGCACTCACAGAGAAAACATTTACTCCTCAGCCATCATCTTCTCATGTGTGAAAATTAATATTCCTTGTCAATTTTCAGATTGAAAATTGATTTCTGACTGCTTCAGGGAACACTGTATATCAGCTTTTCCTTTAGTTAAAATCACCAAGTAGCAAGGGCAATAGTTCTGCATCAGGCTGAGTTTGTTCAGTCTTCTAAATGTTTGCTTATCACTGTTCATGCTTAAAGAAAACAAGGATAATGAGGTACAAAATCTGTCTGTAACAACTGTTGGCTCAAAGACACTGCCTGGGGCTGAGAAGTATGCATGTCAGTACAAATAAATTCACACCTCAGGGTGGAAAGTTTTGTGAGGAAAACTCCACAAAACACATCCACAAAGGAACACAGGAGCACAAAGTCAGGTGGGAACCTGAATGAAGAGATACCCCCTCTGCTGTCCCAAGAGACTCTCTGGGTCAGGTGTGAAACCTGTTGGGAAGAGGCAAGGGGAGCAGCTTTCCAGAGCACCTTTGGGACTGAGGAGGGTTGCTGCCTAGATGTATGGGACACATTATGGGATGCAGAGGAAAAGCATTTGGGGATTGTGCAAGAGTTACTGGGGGGGGGCGGGGAAAGAGGGAAGTAGGTAATTTGAGGAGGACAAAAGAAAAGGAAAATAGAGTGAGAATGTGAAAAAAAGTGCAGGTTGCAGGTAAATACATGGCTGGTCAGTAGGCTTGTCTGGCAGTGCTCTGAGTCTGATCAGTGCAGTCTGTCCTACCTTACGATACACCATTTCTAACTCCTTTCCTGGCAGATGGGCTCTCTGTTCAGCCTTGTGGGGAAAGGGATTGGCAGAGGCTGTTTGCTAGCCACTGGAGTCATGGTACCAGGAACTGGAGAGAGCAGAGTGAGTGGGCTTACACACCAACAGCTAGTGTGGGCCTCAGGTAATAGGGGTCCATGTGTCCATGCTGACAGGAACTGGACCAAGAGAAGGTATATAAGTGAGTGCATGATCACTAGCAAAGATCAAGGCAGACTAACCAGGGAGCAGATGAAGTGGCTTGGGAGCCAGGGTTATGTGTATCTCTCTCAGGGTGAGTGTTCTGCCAATGACCAGGCCCAACAAAAATTATGCCACCAGCAGAAAGAGAATCCAATACACAGACTGTATTGTAGACAAAAAGGACATTCCATGAATGATCGCTGGGGGTACAAACACATCAATCAGCTGGGACATAATTGATGCCACCCCCAACGATCCCACAAAAGATGTGACTGGGCCCACAATAGGTGGTATAAACAGCAAGCTGAGGTTGTCCACAGTTGGCATGGGAAACAGCCAGACCAGTAAGTTAAAGACATAAGAAAAAGGTGCCCACATGGCAACTCTCACCTGATCAACCTGCATTCACAAAGGTCTAAACAGACCAGGGCCCAGCTCCAAGGAGAGTCAGGAGGTCTGCCCTGAACCAGGACACTCCTGACCTGCCAGTGGTCCCAGCTTTTATCCCCAAGCAGACCCCTGACCTTTGTCAACTCAATGCAGGACCCCTGGGGCTCATTTCCCTTCTGGCTCTCCCTGCAGGGCCGGCCGCACCCTGGGGGGAAGCTATAAGGCAAACTCACCCCCTCTGTATGAAGGGCTGTGGGAATCACCCCTATGTCAACCTTAATTTAGGGCTTGGGGTTCAGACCCCAGCATTTCAATGAGACCACGGTGAGAGTGGCTACCAGGTGGCCCAGTGAGGTCCTGTCCATCTCCAGACCCATGGGTGTCCATGTGTGTGTCTGTGCCTTTCTCCGTGCACCTGCACGTGGGTGAACGAGGCAGTGTGCATTGGGAGGGACTGCAGCAATAGGGTCTCATATGTCCACGTCCAAGCAGCTGGGGAGACTGGGATCCAAGGTCAGCTAGTGTGCAGACTGTGCCTGAGCCCAGTTGCTTGGAAGCATCCACCCTGTGCTTTTATCTGTGTATATATTCTCACTTGCAAATCTCTCTCTTGCTCAGCCAGAGAAGGGAGCAGGATGAGGCCACTGGTGCTGTGTTCCTGTGAGTGCTGAGCGTGCCTGTCTGTGATCTCTGTGCCCAGCTGTGTGTGAGTGTGTACACGTGCTCTGTGTGCATCTGCCTATCGGGCATCCTCAGCCTCCCTCCTGTTGCATCTGGGCAGCACGGAGCTGCAGCAGCCTTGCCGTGGGCTGCAGATTCTGCAGCCTGTAACACACAGCTAACAGAACAAAGGATTCAGCCTAGCAGTTATGGGAAAGACTGTGGAGTTTTCTTAATATCTTATTGTAGTTATGGGTGCAGGTAAACAGCAGTGCTCAAAGACTGATCTAAAACCGTTACAATCACTAAATTTAAGATGAACAAAAAAAATTGAAAACATAGTAGAACAAATAATGTTAAGCTCTAAAATCAAATAAAATATCATCAGTTGTATCACAGTTTGACATTTTAGAAACTTCCACTCCATTCATATATATCTCTCACTTGGAAACACTGGAATTCCCACTGAATCACATATAATATATAAATATTACTTCAGCTTTGCAAAGCACCTTGTATATCATTATTTATCAATACACTATACATTATGTATAGTGTATTGATACACTATACATTATGTATGTGTATTTGAGTGTTTTGATACATTATGTATCAAAACACTCAAACTCTTTTGGTTTGAGTCAGTAGGAGACAAGGGTTGCAAAGCTGATAATCTTTTACTGAAATTTAAAAAAATTCTGGCAGCTGCCTATCTGTTTAAATCTGCACGTGTTTATTTTCCCACCTGCCTCTTTCTAACAGGACTACTTTTCAGAGACACAGAGCATCTCAGCCAGTACCTTCCATTTACCTTCATCACCCCAAATGAAAAAGCAGTCCTAGCAGGACATTTTTTTCCAAAGCATGTTTAATTTTTGGAACAGACTCTTAGCACCTCGCCTTTGACTGTACTGCAAGACATCCCATTTTTTAATAAGAATGTGTGAAGTTTGGTTAAAGATTTAGGTAACAACATTGAGTCTTAGCTTTTTTTTTTTTTTCCCCTTGAATATGTGTTTCTTAGAGGCATCCAGCATGTTTAAAATGAATCTACATAAACCTAGGATAAAATTATTTATCTAAGTGATAGTAAGGCCAAGGCTTGGGATTTTTAGTAGATTTGGAATAAGGAGCACAATGTGAATAAACTGTTCAGAAGTACATTAGAGACTCACCCTCTTTTTGATTCAGAGTACTGAGGGCAAGTTGAGACCAGAGTGATGAGAAAGAAATCCACAGCGTGTGTTAGAATTCATTGCTTTCTTCAAGTCAAATGTTAATATAAGTTAAATTATCCGTAGTAAAATATGCTTTATTCTTTCTTTGTGCTTGTTCAGAGTGAGTTCATTCAGAGGGCAATATATTCTGCTGTCAGATTTACGTGATTTATCAGATTTATCTGATTTATGAGTCAGAGGATTCCTTGCAAGCTAACATGCAACTGATAAAAAAAAATAAATATTTGAAAATAATGTTTCTAATAACATCCTTCAGTCATCAGTGTTGTTTTGTCATTAATATCAGAACACGATTAACTAATTTTGTGTCTGATTCTAGAATTACAAAGTATTTGAAATGTTTTACATAAACATTAGCTATGCTTCTGTCCTTAGGAAGATCTATCTGTTGTAATGGCTCATTCAAACAGAGAGCCTTTCTTTTGTAAAGGTGTGATCACCATATGAACCTGATATCAACTTTACTACAGGAGCTAACTAATTTATAAGTATGGTCATACATTTGACTATCTGTGAAGTCTGACTTATTTATCATCTTTGTACATTTCCATGTACTGTATCATGCTTTCCAACAGCTGGACTGAGGTCAGGGCTTTAAGAAGTCTGCACCAACTCCAATGAAAAGTTTTGTATCAATTGGTAATGATACTCTTGAGCATCTATCAACCTATGAAGATGTTCTTCAGAGTAACTCCTGTATGATACATTGGTTGAAATAGCTGACTTCATAATAGGAAATTTCATACAACATAGCACTTTGATTTCTGGTTTCAACAACTCTTACTTATCTATGGTTTACATATAAAAAGTTTTGCTCAGACTTTCCATACAGACATAAAAGGACCAAATAAGTAGATAAAGCTAAGATTAAGCAGTGCTTAATTTAACTTTGTTTCACTTACTTTCTCAAAATCCAGATTTATTTTTTGTTTGCATAGGTAATAGAAAATAGGCTATGATAAACCACTGAAAATCCTGGATTACTTATTTTTCCTCCTCAAGAAAGGTATTTTTGAACTGTCATTAATATTTTTATTTGTAAACTCTCTTTGTTGATAGGCAGCAGGATATACATACTATACATTATATAATGGATGTTCCAAATCTGTCTGAACTTCAATCAAGTCTAATGTCTCTGCAGACCCATGAATCTCTTTGATATTATGTTTCTGTATATTTGCTTTGTTTGCTTTCCATCACATGTTAATAAGCATTGTATCCAAAATATAACAACTAAAGATAGCAGCTATTATCACTAATTCAGTGACCATAATACTAATACCCACAATGCACACTATTTAATAACAAGTCTCATTAAAAAGACTACAACAAAAATAGTAAAAATAGAGATCACACCAAATTACACTACACTAAATAAACCTAGAGCAAACTAGATAGTAGTATCCATGTTGCCATAATTCCTCTATCGATTACAGCCAAAGCAAACCTATAAACAAGACTAGTCTGCACAAAGCAAGTTTTACAGCCCCAGTCCCAGTTCCTTGGAGAGACAGTGCAAAAGCTGTGGCCCGTTGAATATACATCTTCTATAAGATGTATATTCATCGTTCCTTTCAGAGAAAAGTGGGATGGTTTGGGTTGGAATGGACCTTAAATATCACCTAGTTCCAACACCACAGCCATGGGCAGGGACACCTCCCTTACTCTGTCTACAAAGAGAAGGCTAGAAGTCAGCTTTTCAAAATGTTTAATAACTTAAGATCCTGAGATTCATTATTTCCCTCTGAGATTCAGGTTCCTAAGCCCATAAATCACTTCTCAAATGTTATGCTAAGCTATATTCTGGGCTTCAAGATAAGAAAGGTAAGATGCATGGAGAAAAGTATTTGGCAAATTCAGTTTTAATCACCTAAAGAAACCAAAAGGAAACAGTGGGATGTTTTTCTGTGACTCAGATGCACTAAATACCAGTGCTTCTAGCACTCACTTGGATTATATTTCTCTAATAAAACTGTGGAGGATTGCTTGGTAGTATCTCAAATTTCATGAAAATTAGGAACTTACTAGTCAAACTTGGCATCATTATCATATATATTACATTCTGTAATGACATGCTGACATAAAAAAAAATAGTTTGAAGGCTTTAGCAGTGTAAATATGAATAGTGGTTGACAAAAAATAAAGCCAACCAATCAAAAAAAACTAACCCCACACCTAGAATAAGGTGCATATTGGAAGACACTGTAACTAATGAAGGATAAAATGTTAAAAGTATCTCTTTAATGAGATATCTTTTGCTTTTATAAGGTAAGCTAGGCCAGGGAAGTATGTGCCCTCTGATAAATAAATGGAAGTACTACACTTGAATAATAAATACTTGGTTCACTGAAGGATCTAGGGTGACAAAAGATCTAAAGATACCTGATTCACCAGTGTAGTAATGAATGTTCAAAGTAGGGAATAGGTGCTGAAGTCCCATACCAACCTCTGACCCTAACTTAAAAAGCAATAGGTGTAGGACTGAGGATCCTGAGGTTGCAATTCTTTTGTGATGCTGTTCTTCTATCTAGGCAGGTTATACCAGGCCTGACATTATCCCTGCACTTGACCTACAACCAAAGCCTCTGTGCAGTCTGGAATTTGACCTGGATAATGTTATAAATCTAGTTTAAGCTACATTGTTTGCTGTATTATCTATAAATATTTAACAACTATTTCACACAAACACAGAAACTGAAATAAGGCAAAAGTATCCCATAAAACACTTTACCTACAACCAAAGCCTCTGTGCAGTCTGGAATTTGACCTGGATAATGTTATAAATCTAGCTTAAGCTACACTGTTTGCTGTATTGTCTATAAATATTTAAACAACTATTTCACACAAACACAGAAGCTCAAATAAGGCAAAAGTAGCCCCATAAAAGACAAAGTCCAAGTGTTCATCTCGAACAAGGGCTAAGATATTTATTATTCAAGAAAAGGGAATTTAAATACTGAACTACTTAGAAACACACATTAAATATGATGATTTAATGTATTAAAAATATATTGTCTATTAAATTGTATCTGCTATCAATATCTATTAAAAACATTATCTGGAACTGGTAGGCTTCTTTATCTTTAGGAACAATGTACATTTATCCATTGAAGTAGTTTGATTTTGAATACTTTTAAAACAGATACACTGTGCCCAGGAGGAAAGAAAACAGCCAGAAGTCAAGATACATAGCTCTGCAGTGATTTACTGTGGCTGTCTCCAGTTTTATCTTAGAAGGTGTGTCTTCACAAATTCAAAGTGTTAGCCTCTGAGTTCATCTTTCATTTCACTGGAAGCCAGAGCACTGTGGATGAATACTTGGCTCTGACTCAGAGCTGAGTCATAAGCAGCTTCTGCAGCTGGTACGAGAGGCCAAGAGAGTCTCCTGAAGCTAGAGCACAAACATCATTCTGTGTATATCCTCCAGAAGTTACTTTTGATAGGATTGTTCTCATGCAGCAGAGGGATCTAAGTGATAGGTCTAAATTTTCCTCCTCTGTCACTTGAGGTGAATGCAAAGGGAAGGAAAAGCCAGAAGAGAAGTGGGAGTTTTGAGTAGCTGGGCAACAGCACTTATGTCCATGTTTAAAACAGTGGACTCCTGGTTTCACCTGGTTTCATAGAGAGAAGAGACATGGATGGGTACTTTCCCTTTGTGACTCAGGGGCAAGGAAAGGAAATATAAATCCTTTATATTAGAATCCTGAGCAGCAGATTGCTATATATACACTGAAGCTTGCCCTTTTTTTTATTTTTTTTTTCTTCATTTATCCTCAGCACTCACTGTAACAATAACTGGTTTTGTTTTTTTTGGACTGAGATCCAAATTTTGCTTTTAAAATGACAGACACTGTCAACATTTACATATGAATGATTTAAAAGTATATTTATGTACAGTATTATTTCAATATTATCAAAAGTGCTTTGTTGTCATCATGGTTATTGTAAATCAGCAGCTCCGTATTCATTACTAGTATGAGGCATTTTAAATTGGATGCTCAATTTCAGCACTATTTAAAAAAAGATATGTCCTTATGAATTGTGTTTGTATTCAGTGCTAGATCTTGCTGTTCTTTTGTTCAGAACTTTCATAGGGAAAGGAGCAGACCAGCCCTTTTTGTTTGTTTGTTTGTTTATTGCCTACATAGGTTTAGAGCAAATTTATTATGGGATATCTGAAGTTCCTTAGTGAATCTCAAGGTAATCTCATCTCTAATGCTTTTATACTGTAGCTATTTAATCTTCTTTATGGAGAAGAAAGAAAAGCTTTATTATTTACTTTTTCTAATACAACTTCTTATGGTTCAGAATTTCAATGAGGTGAAAAATGAATTTTGCCTTTCTGAAAAACAAAAACATAGAAAAATATCTGATGTAGGAAGAACATTTTCCTCCTAAGCTTTCAATCAAAATTATTTTTTTTTTAAATGATTAATCTCTTGCCATTCTAGAATTATTTTCTGGCAATGATTGGCTTATAATGCAGAAAATCTTATTATCTTTTTCAGTTGATTAATTCAGAAATCTTAAAAATAAAGGCATGTATAGTAAGGCTGCAATGTAAAAATGTGTCCTAAAAATCTGTTTGCATTAAATAACTTATTTACTGAGTTTAGCTGCTTAGCTTTGTGTTTGATTTTGCTTTTCAGATAACAGACACTGTCAACATTTATATTAAATTCCTTTCTGTGAGCAGAGAAGAAGGTATCTTTTGACAGGGTCTCAAAAATACAGAACGATTTCAAGAAAAATCCTTACAGACAGAAAAATATGTTTAAGGAGAATCACTACTAGTACTTTTGACAGAAAAAACAAACCAAACCAAACCAAACCAAAACTAAACCAGCCAACCTTTGGTTACTGGTTTATTTCAGCAGTAGTAGTTCTGTTTAATGTGTCCTCCACAAAGAACACATGGCAGATCTGTTCAGTACAGCTACAAGATCATAGAACTATTTAGTCTGCAGTGGAAACACACAAAAAGATAGGCTGAGGTTACTGATATTTCCCAATGTTAAAACTAGAACTAAAATACATGGAAACTTACCAGTAGGTGACATTCATCATTCTTTCAAAAAGCACAAAAAAAGTACTTCAGCTTAGAGGGTACTAAGTTTTTTCTTAAATATTCTGTATCTCAAACTCTCTCAGAAATATTATGGGTTTATTTTAATCAGGATTAAGAGGCCATTATGTCAGTATGGATAAAATTAACCAGAACACTATTAGTTCAACATCTCAACACACTCAGTGACTGAAACTGCTTATTCAACTGCTGCCTGCATTTCACCATTCCCTCTTCTGGTGTGTTTTGTGGGAAATGGTGGTTGGTGGCATCTCCCATTCCTGAACTCGAAAAATCACTCTTGATCAAGACAATTATTCTTAAAACTTTTTTATGCAACTAAAGTTTTATGTAATGGACAGAAAGTAGAGAGATTCTAAGAACCTTAGACTTAATCTTAAGTAAGCTTTGGAGGATTTTGCTCCTAGTTGGCATAAAAGTAGATTTAAAGTTCTTTTATACAGTAAGCAAACCCACAAACGATGCAGAAAACTTGTGAATGATGGAAGTTTCTCATTTTGAGAGTCATGTTTCACCATCACATAAATTGTACTTATGCTGCATTAAATGAACAATCTTCAGATCAATAATCAGACAGCTGTTTATGATTATAAATACGGTTAAAATACCCTTTGTGGTGTTTTTATCTGCATATATTTGGTTTCTTAATTTCTTTGTCATTTGAAATTTTTCAGAATTAATTAAACATACCAAACCACTGATAATGAGACTTCACAAACACACTGTACTGAGTTTGGATCAAGGGAATTTATCCCTTGACATGAATTAACTTTACTAGAATGTGTAAACAAGTAGCAAGTGGAAAGTGTTATCTCTATAGTTGTTCTAGTTAGGCAGTGACATTTAACATTACAAGGATTTGAGATAGTGGAGAAGACAAATAATTGAACTCCTGTTACTGTGCTTGCTAAACATGAAAATTAACGTTTGTTAACATATTTCAGAGGGACTCCAAAAACAGTTTTCTGTAGTCGTTTGGAATGTAAGTATTGATAATATTGTAGCTGGGCTTGTGTTAACTATTTGTTGCACGTTGGCTAAATTGGTAAGATTTCAAATAAGCCAAGAAGTCCTTAGATCTTTTGACCTAACAACAAAGACATCAGCAGTTTATTTATGTATATTTTTTGTGTTGAATTATATTTAAATAAATACAAAAATACATAAACACAGTCATTAATTTTGAAAAGTTGAAGCTATCAGACTTGTTAGCTGGTATTGAAAATGTGAGCATGGATACTTTGCCTGAATTCATACCTTCTTTCAGTTGCATTAATTCATGCCTTCAGGTATTATGATATTAATATGTACTGTCTAATTTTTTTCCTCCAGTCTAAGTGTATTGCTAAGATGCAGTATTATTCTTCAGGTGAAACTAGTGGAATTTTAGTGGAGTTATTTCAAGACACAGTATACCTAAGTTTTAACAAATAAACTTGAGATCAATTTGAGATCAAATTAACATGTTTTAAAATGAGCTCTGCTTGGAAATAAAGTCATTGTCTTTTTTCCTGTCTTGTAGTAGACATGCATATGGTACCTTATGTTATTCTATATTAATGAAAAATAGTTGAATACAGATACAATCTGTCTCACAGAGAAATAATAAAGAAAAAATATCTATATATAAATAGACTTTAAAAAGGAAAAAAATATATCAAGTAAGAGTTTTTTTTTTATGTAGAAAGTGTGAGCTGATCAGAATCCTGTAGAATCAAGATCAGAAATAGAGGCATCCTGCTGCATGCTGGAGCAGAGTACTCTATTCTCACCATTTCCAGGGTGAGACAGTTTTGCAGAGCTGACCTAGGGACTTTGCTGAGAAAGAACTGCTGCTTTGCAAAATACAGGTGCCTTATGCTCTAGATACATATATCACCAGCTTTATGGTGAGAGGTTTTCTTCCATCTAGCTATCTTGTCTGCCTGTTCTCAGGAAATTAATTCAAAAGTAAAAAAAAAGTTTACTACTCTCAGTAGAAGAATTGGGAAAAAAAAAAATGCTCCCTTAGCAGGACAAAAAAAAGTTTACTACTCTCAGTAGAATTGGGAAAAAAAAAATGCTCCCTTAGCAGGACAAAAAAAAGGGAAAGAACTAGAAGTTTTGGAGGAGATAATAAATTTTGTGTAAGACCAGAAGGAATCGTATTTCAGTGACAGTGGCAACAAACAGCTCAAGAGGTGTAAATACAGATTTTCCTATTCCATTTTACAGTGCTTTCAAAGTGCAGGCTGGAAACTCCTAACTCACAAATATGGTATTCATCTTGCATAAACGTGGATTCAGCCTGGACACGTGCACGTACACTTACAGTTTTGTTCCTTGTGTGAGAGACCCATAAGATGCAGATCTCCTTTCTTTGGTGGAACAGAAGCTAGCACAATGGGAAATCAATCTCCATGGGAACTGAGATTAAGGAGAGTTTTATGGTGCCCATCGTTGAGTAAGCAGCAACACAACACAGGTCCCTATACTCCATGTAGCATTTCTAGTTTATCTGAGTCTTATACACCTTCATTTGTGTATAGGAAATGTGGATCCAATCCAAACTCACTCATTCCACAACAGCACAGAGAAAAAATAATTCTGGAGCCTGTAAATTTGGAAGCTTATTTTTACCCTACTTCTTTCTCCATTCCCTTCTTCCTGAGAAAATCCAAACTCACTCATTCCACAACAGCACAGAGAAAAAATAATTCTGGAGCCTGTAAATTTGGAAACATTTTTACTCCTTTCCCCACTCCCTTCATCCTGAGAACCCTGAGGAAGAGTTGTGCTCTACATAGCATAAAAGTGTGATCACTTCTATACTTGGGTATGAGTGAAAGCCAAATGCAAAACAACTGAGAACCAATCCCAAGCATGAAAAGCAGCTTTCTTGGGGAGATGTTGTTAGAACAGTCATGTATACTCTCAAACTCTGATCCTACTGAGTCTTTCTTGATTACCTCCCATATTCTCCTGGGTTGTTATCAGTCCATGTACAGCCCTCTGCACTACTGAGATAAAAGGCCTCTTCTTTCAGTCTTTGAACTAAGTATCTGTGTATATGAGTTTTAATTTTCAATTTCAGCAAAGTGTTATGATGGTATTTGTTTACCTGATCTGAAATTTCTTTTTTCCTTATAGCATAAAACCCAACATTCTATTTTCTGCCTTACCTATGACAGTATGGATTTAAAGGGACATTATTATTATTATGGCATGGCAGTATTACTAAGTACATAACTTAAAGGTGAGTAAATGTCAAGATTTATTTTACACAAAAATGGACTAGAATGTCAGTAAAAGTCAGGATAATTATTTTTCCTTCTTTTCTTTAGTTACATTATTTCTTCTTTCCAAGGCTACTTTGCTACAGAAATCCTAACTTTAATCTAAACCACTCATCTCCATTAAGATACCATAAAGAATTCATGCTGCTACAACACTCAAGTTTTATGATTCTTTTTTAATATGGCCATACTTCTAGACCATAGTCACTACTACCTGCTAGATTTACAAAATCCTTACTCATATGTCAACCATTCTGGAATACATAAGATTTATTTTTATATAATCCATTGGCCTAGAAGTTAGAATGGATTTTCCATTGTATCGGGTCTGGCTGAGCTGATTTTCCCTTTGCAGCCCTCCTGGTGCAGAGCTTCTGTGCTGGGAGTCAGAAGGGTGCTGGTAACACCCACGTTGTGAGCACCACTGAGCAGGGCTCCCACAGCACCAAGGCTCCTTCTAACATTCCCCCACAGTGGGATAGGGAAGGGGCCAGACATCTCCTGCTGATGGGAAGCAGAGGATAAATCTTTGGCTTTTTTCTTTTCACTTTTCTTCATGGCGTCGCTTGGCTTTGCTTTGCATTAAACTGTTTTTGTTTTTACCCACAATGGTTTTGTCTCCATCTTCTTTTCCTTTCCCCTTTTGCTCTGTGGAGGAGGGAGAGAAAAGGGGCAGGGTGACAGAGTGGCTTGGGGGGCATCACTTGCTCAATCAGGGTTAACCCACCACATCCATATATGTTCATCTATGATCTGAATTTGCACTTTGTGTCTTAAAGTATATTAGCCTGAATCTAAATTTGGATCCAATTCATTCAGATGTTGCAATGGAAAGCATCAGCTTCCTCTAGAGATCATTTGTCTCCCAAATATCTTTCAAGCTGTACATCAACTAGGCAGTTTGAGACTTTCAGATCAATACAGTGCAGATTATGTTGCTTTCACATGAAGAAATCTAAGACTCAGATTTTTCATGGGATACACTGTGTTCTTCAATGTCCAGAACTCACATCATCTGGTCAAATTTATGACAGCTTGTAAAGTACACATTTTTACTTTGCTTTTGTTTTTAATCACAAGTAATACAGCGTACTAGGAGAAACACATTTATCAAATATATTACATTGAAAGTTATAATTAAATAGCTTATACAATTACCTTTCATAATTTATCATCTCTATATCAGTAAATGCCTCCTTTTAAAGTAAAACGAATTTAAAAAAACCCAACCAAATAAAACAACAAAAACAAACAGAGAAACTAACAAACCCAAATTAATCTGTACTTACCATAGAGAACTTTTACGTAGGCTTATATATCAATTCCTGAAAGGAAACTTCATTCTAGAAACGTGGATTGGAATGTGAAAGTTAGAAAGTGGGTGGAGAAGGGCACCTGCTGAAAGCTATCAGATTTTTTTTTATTTCTAGAAATTATTGAATTATTTCAGCTTAGCATGAGTGAAGTTCTACCAGGTGTCCTGCCTGTGAAAGGGATACGTTCCTTACTACTGACCTGGATATAAACTTTTTATTTCTAGAAATTATTGAATTATTTCAGCTTAGCATGAGTGAAGTTCTACCAGGTGTCCTGCTTGTGAAAGGGATACGTTCTTGAATATAAACTACAAGGTAAAACACACCTCCTCTGTGCCTATATGCCACTGCAGCAAATGCAGTTTTGTGTCTTTCTACCCAGCATTTTTGAGCTCATTTTGGCATAACCTTGTCTACAAACTCAATAGTATCAATGCAGAGTAGAATCTTCCCTGATACTCCAAGGATGTGAAAGCTGCCCGTGTGCCTCTCCTTCCACCTGCACACAGTTCATGCAGCCTTGGAGTGTGCCTGGCCTGGTACGGTGTTTTCTGCATGCTAGTGTCACATTTTCCATGGCCTTTTTGACCACTTAAAGTTGCAAGCAACCCAGGATCTACTACTATTAAATGCAGGCATCAACTCTTACCTCTCACTGCAGTGAGGTCCATGTGTCTCAGAGTCAAGCTAGGAATCTTGGCCTTACAGTCCTGCCCAGACCTGCTCCATCACACTCTCTGCAGTGCTCTCTCGCTGATGCCCTCAAAGATGGGATGCAGAACACTCCCTGTATCTGTCACACAACAGCCATTTAATGCAGGGCAGATGATAGCTACTTGGCTTCAAGGCTGTGTAATACTTTTCAGCTCAGTTTCACAGCCTGCTGCTGCTAAATTTACTCTGGTGATCTTCCTTAATTGGTTTGGTAGCATGTCAGCAGCTGACATATAACAATAGGAATCAAAGAGTCTGATAGCATATGATAGCCTTTGTTGAATGCAGATTCTGATGTCTTCTATTCTTTTATGAACTTTTCAGTTTAATTGTAGTCACAGTCCCATATCCCACAAAGAAATCCACAGGACCATTATGCCTGCATGCTGCCATAATGACACTCTGTGTCCCTGTGTAGTGAAGGAGCCCCCTTACCTCTCTATGCCTTCACAAGGGCATGGCAGAATTTCAGGTTTAGAATTTCAAAGCTGTCAAGTGGCACTTAGTGTTGTTTCTTGCCCTCACACTCAACTGATTTTTGAAACAGTTACCAAGAGAACCACAAAATTTTCTGTTTTTACATCTGGTGTATAGAACATATTGAATTTTGAGCAAAGTTCCTTCAAGACATAGAAAAGGCTTTTTGTAACGTGCATATATATGTTTATATATTCTTCTTTGAGAATTGCTAAAGAAATTGTCATTGAAGCTGAAAATGGAACAGCTGAGAACCACAGAGACTTTCCTCTGCCTTCACCACCCTTCCCAAGGCATTTAGGCTTTACCTGCAAGGCAATGTCATGCAGATCTCCACGTTTACCCACACACTTGGCATTGGGCATGGACCTAGCTGGGAGAGCAGGACCAGTGAACATACTTCACCTTTGCAAATATGCAGGCAACACTGAGTGGCACATCTAGATTTACTCTCATTTCTGCATTAGCCTGCAATATCAACATTACTACACTGCTTCCTATATCAAAGTTATCCCTCCACACCTGAAACAAAAGGCATATCTTTGTTTTCCCTCTGTCTCAGCTTACCTCATACACACTTGACAGCAACCTCTTCTTGTCCTGGTTATACACAACTCAGTGTTGTCTGCTGTTTACTGTCACTGTGTGACCTGTGATTAGCTTGCACAAGAAAGTAATTGTGTTGACACAGAGGTAGGGATATGGCTGAACCTTCCCTGTTCTTCAGTACATTCTTGGACATGCGTGGGTGACTGGGATCTCAGTGAATAAAGGCACTTAAGTGCTCACATAAATATTCCATCACAGCAGGACTGCAAATTGGAGTCTCAGGGAAAAAAGAAAAACAAAAACAAAACCAAAAAGCCTAAATATGAACCTTCTGAAGTGGAAAGTCTTGTAGAATTATCTACAGTTTCAGATTGTTGACTATTTTTTCCTAGTCCCACCATGAATACATTTCCTACATCATAAAAAAAATCTTATGTAAGTTGACTATTTTGTTTCTTTTCTCTTTTCCCTGCCAGCTTCTTATCACCGATATAAATAAAGTATCCAGCTAAAATACAAAATATTGCTTTGAGGTGACCTTAGATCCTCTGCCAGCTACCAGTAGAATGAAGATTACAATGCTTCATAGGTTTTTAGCACTGAAAAATAAACCTCACTACACCCTGTAAGTGCTAGAAGGATATACTTAAGCCTGTATATGACCTAGGTTTCCTTGAAAAGTTTGCAAACCTCTTCAGACTTTATTATGGCCATAGATAGTACATTATCTTAGGGCCGAAACCACCATTTTCTGAGTGGTTTTATTGTATCTTATGACATTTTGCATACATACCTCTTGCTGTTGTCATCATTCTTGTCTTTTAAATTGTATTGTTGGTTTGTGTTGGGATAAATGCCCTCTAGGCATCTCCTTTCTATTGTACTTTTATCCTTCAGCTTACTCACATTTTCAAAAAAAAAAAGAAATCCACTCCATTTTCAGTGCATGATCTCTTTCCAAATGCTTTGCTTTCCATTCATGTGATTGTCCTCTCTTCTGCCTATAAAATTTTCTGGTGTAATCAGTTTAATCCTAGACAACAGCAAGATCTGGATCTTGTAAAGATCTTATCTTGTAAGATCTGGATCTTGCTGTGAATCCCTAGCATAGAAACCTCTATCAGACTAATATTATTGAATATCAGAAATACACAGAAATATAATCTATCCTGGGTAAAAATTATACAGTTTGTGAATCTTTTAATATTTGTTTTCCTTAGAGAAGCTATATCTTTATTAAAATAATTTTTAGAATAATGTTACTTTTGGAAATGGTTTTCTATGCATTCATGTTTTTCTTACATAATGTCTGCTCTTTTTAATTATAGTGATTATTTTTCCCATATCTTATCTCAATTTAAAGAAAAATAACTCAGCTGAAAATTAATCCACAAAACATATAATATCTGCTCTTTTTAATTATAGTGACTGTTCTTCCCATATCTTATCACAATTTAAGGAAAAATAACTCATGTGAAAATTAATCCACAAAACATACTCTAATCTTGGGTATGCAATGAAATGAAAACATTTCCATTCTCCTGATCATCTTGAAATCTGCAAATGAGTTTTATTGATTAAGGAATACTGGGAATTCAGTTCCCACATGCTTCAGAATTTATGCTGGAGTTTGACAGTAAATTGATATTACCATGTAATAGTATATTGGCTTCCCTACATTTTACCATCAGTGAAATTAAAATTAACTGAGTTCCAGGAAGCTGGCTTGGTGCTCATGAGGTGACGTGTAATGTGGGCAGGTTGATATTTGGGTTTAGTGCAGGCACTCCTCACTCTGAAGACAACTAATCATAGCAGCTCCTTGATGCAGCTCATCCACATCTCCCTCTAGAAGGAATCTTGATGAGTGTTATTAGATTAAGCTACCTGAAATAGTGATTTTCTGGCTCCTAGCCACATTTTTTTTGTCCACACATGGGAATTTTATGGCTTAATAATACTTTGCTGTATTACAATACTTTAGTAAAAAAGCCCTCCAGTTAAAAGCTTGGAAGAAGAATTATTCTGAGGCTTTCTTTACTTTGATTGGGTTTTATATTAAAAAGATTAGCTGCTTTGCATCCATTAAAATGTTTCAAGACTAGATCAGTTTTTCATGTGAGGTTTGTTGTCATTGCTTTCTTCAGACTATGAGGATTGTAGTCATTTGTGATGTCTTCACACTACTTGTGCATCGAGAAATCTCTAAAATTTCTCTCATAAGGTCTCTTGTTCTTTTATATCTTTCTACTTCAAGGTATCTATCAAATTCTACTGGCATTTGGAAAGAGGTTGCTGGTCGTATCTCTTGAACATTCTCCTGGGAAGAAGAATATCTTCCTTAGGGTGTCATTGTTGTGAAAACTCACAAGTAGTTCCCAATAAGGAAAGGGGGCTGCTGCTGTGGCTGAGAGTGGCCCTTTATTTGACTGTTCATTAGCAAGAATGTAAACTTTCTAAAGAAAATGTGGACATTCTTAATTTTCTTTAATAGTATAATTATATTTACCAGTACTTATGTTTGGCTGTCCCACAACCTCAATAGTGAAAGAAGTAATAGCATTTCAAGCATCATTCTTCATCCTGTGGTGAATCCCCACATATCCTGGATTATTATTATCCAAACATCCAACACAGAGTAGATGCATTTAGTCCAGCACTGCAGAGTATACAGATTAATAGTTAGGGCACTCATCTGAGATTCCAGAGATCCAGATTCAAATATCTACTCATTATTATTAATAATTCTGTAAAATGGCTAAACTCCAACAAGAGTTAAGAAAGTTTTATCTGCCAGAATATCTGCCTTGGAACTGTAATTTCTGCATTGATGGTAGCATGAAATAGAGCATCTGGTACAGTAAAAAATTCCATGAGTCTTCCTTCTGCTTCCTAGATCAGCATCATATTCAGTAACATTATTGCAGGGTGATTGGTTTCTGATTTTTGTTTGTTTCTTTTTTTTACATCTCCTCTTTTGATGGACGAGGAAGGACTAATATGAGCTATGAGTATTTCTTTTTCATCCTTGAAGAGATGGGATCTATAACACCACTAGAAGAGATTGGATTTATAACACCACTATGCCTCTGCAGCAAAATCAAACTACTTAGGTTAAAACACTAAAGTGCAACTATTATAATTAGCTTCAGTTTAAGAAAGATATTTAACTGAAGAAGAAAGATTCGTGTATCGACCAACAGCTGAAAGAGAAATACAGAATCTCTGATTTACAGCTATTCTTTATTGTCTTCAACCTGAGATCAGTACTTGAAGGTAACAGTTTGCATGTGAATTATTTGACATGCTAGT
>NW_008607388.1:0-36172 GCF_000691845.1 Merops nubicus | reverse complement strand
GGTGAAACAGAAGGAATGGGCTCTAGATCAGCTGAGATCCCTATACGTGCAGGATCTGCCACTCACTGCAGAAGTCTTCAAAGCATTAAAGACTGGTTACTGCATACATCTATTTTTTTTTAACCTCTTCCTGCTTTCTTCTTCCTTTCCAATGAACAAGGTACGTTTGGAAGGGGTTTTAGAAACACACTTTTTATCCAAGTCTGTTCTTCTCTCACTTAGACAGTAGTGATGTGAATCTGAGATACCTAAGTAGCTCACAACTTAAAAACAGAATGATAAATCTAGTTCCATCTCTTTCAAACCTATTGTTTAAAATACAGTTTTGTACAATTTCCTCTTGTGATTGGACTTTAAATATATTTATTTTGCATATTTTACAGCAAAACATATACATATATATATACAAACACACAGATATATCTTTACTAATTACCTGGGTCTTCTGAAGGGCCATGGGAGAAGACTCTAACAGAAACCATATATGTTTGAGCTTTTTTTCCACTGAGAATATACACTGAAATAGGACATCATAGTTGCAGGAATAGATGCTACTGAAGAAATGAGAAAAGTAAACATAATACTATAGGTCTTTTCTACTTTGTTGATTGAGGAAAGCAGAGAGAAATCATGTTACTGAGAGAACATTATATACACTTAAAAAGGGTTTGTAAAAAGGGCCAAGATTTACATATCATTTCACACTTCTCTTTAGATAGCCCTTTGGTTGCTTTGTTTTTCCTTATTGTTCCTGAATATCAGATAAGGTTATCACATTACAGAAAATAATAATATGGAGGAAAAAGAAAAATGTTTTAAAATACAAAATTACAAGAGGAAGATAATTTGAGGAGCATTTTGAAGGTAAGTTTTCTAACAATGGATGTGGAATACAAGCAATGCTGATAGGTTAACAAGTGGCATGACCTTCTCATCTCTTCCCTAGCTAAAATTCATGAGGCTATTTTACTGTCTTGATTTTTCATCCATTGTGAGGAAGAGTTGATTCTCAATACATCCTGGGTGTTTTCCCTGCTCTCAAAAGATGCTGTCACTACAGCCACCATAATGGTGATCAGAATATATGTGGGTTTTTTTCTTTGTAATACCATGACAAACTTCTATTTAGAAAATCATTCTCCACAAAGGAAACCCAAATGAAATTAAATGATTAGTGTTATTTGAATGTTGACAGGAGTAATGTTAAGTTTTTGCCACTATGGGAATGACTGGAAAAAAAAAAATGTTAGCACTAACAAGACCCTCATTTACAAACATGACCAAAATTAGTAACGATTCTGAGATGAAGACACAGTGTTCTTAGAGCCAAAAATGTTTGTAAACAGTAAAAAAAAAGTAAAAAAAAATAAAAAAAGTAAAAAAGTAAAATGGTTTTTAGCTGAAGAATATTTTCTTGCAATGAAATGATGTGCAGACAAATACAAGCACAACAATAAACACAAGCTCAGAAAGTTAAGAGGCGTGCTAGAGACATAGCAAATTAGCACTTTGTGTATTTATGGCTAATAAATCAACAGCACTCTGAAGTAATGCAAAAGAGTTTAATAAAAATGAGAAGTGTGTCAGAGACATCAAAGAAAAGATCAGTTAAACTAATATTGGTCCAAAATGTTTTGTTATTTAAAGAAAATAAAAGATGGCAATGCAACATTAATTTAAACACTTGAAAGTCACAGAATTCAAAATATTATCTTTCTCTCTTCATTTAACATACAAGGAGACAGATTTTATAGCATCCTATATAATAGAAAGACAGGAAGCACAAATTGTGTACAGTAACTTGTAATACTGACAAAAGGAAAGCAAATTAAGATATTGCTAGCCAATATTTTAGGTATTTTTTTTTAAGTTGAAGAAAGCTCTGGATGAAAGTTCTCATCAATCGAGTTCTCAGTTAGTGTAGAATTTAAATATATAGTAGTTTACATAGTTTTCTCTGTCTCAAATACTATAAAAAAAATCTTCTGGGTTATGTTTTCCCAAACTGTTAAATTTTTGTAGCATCAATTTAAGTGTTTCCAACTATATTGAAGTGGCTTTATTGGTAGTGCATGGAATGCAAAGGGTATTTCCTGGACCCTCCATTTGGCTGGTCTAGTTCACTAAACTAGCAAAAAGCAAACCTACTAAAAAAAAAGGGTAAATTAATACATTTCCATGTGTTACACTTTGAAAAATCCAAGACTTTCTCATTTCAAGGTTCTTTTCTTCTAGAAAGTTAAGCTTGGAATTTGTGTTGCAATTACGTAAGACAGAACCAAAATGTTGGCACAAATGTATCTTATTCCAAAAACTTCAGAATATATTCAAATAAATATGAATATAATTATGCAAAATAAAAGTCTTAATCAAGTCTATACTCTTCAGGTTTTAAAACTGTAAACTACCAAGGAAAGCAGAAAATAGAACTGAACAATATGGTAATATTGTAGCCAGTTTAAACATGATTGTGGGAGGGTTCTTTCATCCTTGTATACATTTATTTCAGGATAATTGTATGGTTGGATTATAAGTACATTGAATAGATATTACCATCCTGAGAAGAAGAAGTACTTCATGTCTGTAGTTATGCAAATATACTAAAAATACTTATTCAATAAGTATTCATTTTAGGAGGAAGACAGGAATACTGAAATAAAGTTTTATACTAGAAAACTCAAGTAGATGAATATAGAAAAGGTTAACATTATGCTTTTAATGAATGTTAAAGTATTCAGGGTAATTTATGTTTCCCATTTCTAGCAAGTATTTGAAACTTCCTTAGAATATTTAGTAGTGAGCTATGTGTAAACACATATTTTCTAATTTATTCAAAATTTAT
This sequence comes from Merops nubicus, assembly GCF_000691845.1. Lineage (NCBI taxonomy): Eukaryota > Metazoa > Chordata > Aves > Coraciiformes > Meropidae > Merops > Merops nubicus. Next base: position 33,330 of record NW_008607388.1, on the reverse strand, counting down.
TGCTGAATAATTTCTCCAAATAGTTTGTTGACTGCAGTTGAAACATAAGCTGTTATTGAAATCATGAGGTACAACTTTCTCATGCTGTAGCTCTGTAATTGTAATTATTTAAAATCTGCATATTTTCAATGCTAACACTTCATATTTCCAATGTGAATAGTTTGGTAACATCTTGTGATACTTAATGCATCTGGAGCTTGCTGCCAGTAAATTATTCACTGGAATATTAGCAGAGAACAAATACAAGTTACACAGTTATTAAAGCAAATTCTAAACTAGTGTGAATGGATATTTTTAGGAGTATTTGCTGTTTCTATTTTTAACTTCCCAGTAATTTGTTATCAGAGTCACAAAATATTGACTTAATAGCTGTTGACCTGTCTCATTATTTTCCTGCTTAAAGGAGGTAGCTTTGAGCTTCCTTAAATGAGAGGTTATGAAGGAACCCCATGTAATTTCCCCCTAAGTCTTAATTTTGCTTACTTAATAGCTGTTGACCTGTCTCATTATGTTCCTGCTTAAAGGAGGTAGCTTAGAGGTTCCTTAAATGAGAGTTTATGAATGAACCCCATGTAATTTTCCCCCAAGTCTTAATTTTTTTTACCTCAAGAGATATAGCACTGAAGTGAACCTCAGCTGCTCCCTTTGCCCAGTTAACTGTGATTAACCTTTATTTTAGTTTGCTGCATCTGCTATTGCAGGTGACATCTTTCCATACTAATTTGATAACTTTTTTTTTCCTGTGTCCTATGAACTTTGTTGTGCTGTTCAAAGAGACATCCAGAAGATCCTGTTGTCATTGGTTTTTCCTTTGACTGTGCCAGAGATGTGGGGCTGAATAAGGATTCAGTGACAGATTTTTCAAGTGCCCTGCTAAAATGGGACTTTGTATAGTCAGATGAGGCTGGTAGTTGCAGAGACAGTGACTTAACCAGTCAGTTGCTTAACTCTACACACCTGAAGCCACTTGAGAAGCTTTGGTTAAGCTGGGTGGCCCAAATCTACCAAATCAGGAAGATACAGGCCTCACACAGACTTTTATCATATCTGCCAGCCTCAGAGGAATGCACCCGATATACTAGGATATCTCAAATGGCAGCAGAAGCAACATAATTAAATCAGGTTCAATAAATAGATTTTTTTTTCCTATCACCAGGAAGATAAAATGGGAATCTATTCTGGAAGACACCTTTTATGCAGGCTATTCTTGCAACCAAGCATACTTAATATACAGGTAGGACTTTCTTAGCTTCCTTAAAATAAAATTAAATCAATTCATGTCTTTGTAGTCTTTAGACTTCTGCAGTAATTACTACCCGAAAAGATAATTCAGACAAATAGCACAGAATGCAACCCTTTGTTAGACTCAAAGTATAGACAGAACATTACAAATCACCATGGCTTAATGACTTACTTATCAGCTCAGTTTCAGTAATTATCTGTTTTAAGGCACTTCTGCACTTAAAGCAAAGTGTTGTCCTAAGCTTTTTCTGAAGCTTGTTTTGCTATAGGTTATTTTAGAGTTTTAGTGTGTTACACATGTAAACAACTGAGTCCTGTGATTTTGCTGAAGATCAGTTAACTGACTGTAAATATATATGTGGTGAAGGGTGCAGAGTGGGGGAAAGTACCACTTGCCTTTGCACCAGCAGCAATGAGCCAAAAGGATGTCAATGGAATAAAGCTTCAATAACTTCATAGATTTTATTTTTTTTTTTAATCACACTGCCAGTCTCTTTTTCAGTACCTGGTTTCATTTTCAAAAATGCTAGGAGGCTCTGAAGGACGAACCAATGAATATGAACATGAGTGAATTACAAAGGAACTGAAATGAAATTATGAAAGTAGCTTAGAGAGCCAGCTTCTTGCAGCCAAGAAGTTTTGGCTGCATTTTTGGTAGCACCAGGCAGAATAGCTGTAAAGCCTTCTTCTGTACCAGGAATAAAGTGGATGGAATGGGAAAAATTGAAAAGCTGACAGGTGATTATGCCACTTTTTGTTTCTGAACCTATCTGACTTCTAAAATAGTCTTGGCGTAAGATTTATTTGATCAAAAGTAATAATTAATCTGTGAATTTGAGTATATAGAATCATAGAATCACAAAATGGCTTGGGTTGGAAGGGGTTTTAACCAGCCTGCAGTGAGCAGGGACATCTTGAACTCTATCAGGTTGCTCAGAGGCCTCTCCAGCCTCCCCTTGAATGTTTCCAGGGACAGGGCACCTACCACTTCTCAGGGCAATATGTGCCAATGTTTCACCAACCGAATCATAAACTATTTCTACCACATATCTAATCTCAATCTACACTCTTTTAGTTTAAAACCATTCCCCCTTGTGCTGTGGAACAGATCCTGCTGCAGACACTGTCCTCACCTTTTTTATAGGCACCCTTCAAGTACCGAAAGGCCTCAATAAGCTTCCCCAGAGACTCCTCTTCTCCAGGCTGAGCAATCTCAAGTCTCTGTCTTTGAAGTGATGCTCTAATGATAAAAGTGTATATGGTTAAAGGTTTATTAAACCCCCCCATGTTTTAAAAAAAAAAAAAAAAAAAAAGGATTTTTTTTTGTATTTTTTGTTTGTTGTTTTTCCTTTCAAGATGATTTGCTTATGCAAAATTAGTAGCATCTGACAAATCATGATTGTAAGTAACTCATTCACTAGGGCTGCATCACTCACCCTCAGTCTTGAACCTTGGTACTTCTTAACATGTCTAAAACTATCTCAAAGGTAAGTCTGACAGCTTATAGGAGGTGTTTTGGAAGACAGAACCAATCCAACCAAAAGAAGCAACCTGCCTTCTCAACAATGTGTCTTTATCAAGAGTTCTTAAATAATTGAAGGTAGTAATGACTGCATCCCAAACAGATATTCCTTGTAATTCTTATATTCTGTGCCTTTAGAATTCTTGTATTCTAACCCTTTAGATAACCAGGATCCATGCTGGAATCTGATAAGCAGGAGCCATGCTAGAATCTGACACTTAGATGACTTTTGTAATAATGGCAAACACCCAGAATACTGACATAAATATTTTAAACATCCAAAGTCTTAAACAATGTGCTGACAATATTTTCTTTCTCTGTTTGTAGTTCTAACATAATTCAAAAGATATTTTATTCCTGTTTGTTTCTCCATATATTTGCAATGTTTTATTCATAATAAGAAACCTTGTAGCCAAAATTTTCTCCCCCAAAAGAGTTTAAATACATATTGACAGACATAGTTTGATTTTGATTACATATTTGATAAAGGTAATATTTTTGACTTATTCATAAAAAATGGTGTATATCAAAGTTTGTTTGTTAGAGAAGCTCCCATTTCACTCCACTTTCAGCTTCCCTGACATATTAAGCTGCTGGAAAAAAAGAGGAATGTCAAAAAATGTTTACATTTCTTTTCTTTTGCCTGTTTCCTCTTTTATCCAGTATATGCATATCCAGTCTTATGATTCGGGGTTTTTTTTATGTGCACTTTGTGTATTTTGAATATAGAGCACTGATGTTTGAGCTACTGATGGTTTTCTTTTACTATTCCTTTGTTTGTGTACCCAGGTCCCTGAGCAAAAGCAGTCCCGTGGATGGGTTTGCCTTTGCCAGAGGCAGGGCTCACCCAGACCAGGTTCCCCAGTACGTTCTCCAGTGCACTGCAGGGACTTTATCCCCTTCCACAGCATGTGGGAGTTTTGCCTGGGCAGGGCCAGCTCGACTGGCAGATCCTCTTGTGATGACCAAGCGGGTGGCCTTTGCTAAGTTTGTGTCCCAGTGCTTAAAATCCCTCCCCCCGTTTCAGCAGTCAGTTGAATCTTTCAGTCTTCCCAGTGGCTGGTGTGTGACAGGGGATGTGACAGACCCACTCCATGCCGTGCTCCCTGGCCCAGGGGTCTATGTCCTTTGTCTTGATTCATGAGTCTTTTTCCTTTCCTTCTTTTTCCTCTGATAGGAGAGAATGGGAAAAAACAAGGTGAGTGCTTGTCTTCTATCCAAGGTCAGCCCACCATCATAATGAACATAATGCATTTCAATTTAACATATTAATTAGAAATATCTTTCAAACAGTAACATTCTTTGGTTTTGAGCTTGAATGAATTATGCTCACCGGGTCAGTCCTGTTTGTCACCTGAGAAATGCCAATTAGCATGTAGCATTCATTGCTCCTTGTGCTTGATCTGCTCTTTTTCTTGAGATTGGTAAAGAAACGTCCAGAGATTTGGAGACAGAATTTCAGGAGGAGACGTAGCCCAAGTTCATATTGGAAAAATTGGAACAAGTAAGGCATAGAATCATGCCAATTTCAGCCCTGAAAGCTGAACTAGGAGGAAAGAAATCAAAACCATGTCTTTCATTAATTTGTTTCCTTTTTTTTTTTGCTGATTTCCAAGTAATGTCTTATACTAATTTAGTAGGCCAGGAGGCTGACCAATTTAATGTCAATAGTATAAGACTAAGCCAAACTTTCATAGCAAATACACCTATAATCCCTCACTCCAGATAAAAAGAGGTGATATTTACATACTTTATCTAAAGTTTTAAACTTTATTTTGGGTCTTAGTTATGCCATGCATTTAAAAAGTAGGATTTATTTTATAGAGTTTAAGTCACCCATAATGTAGTCATCTAAATCTGTCTCTAAATTACAGAAAGTCTCTTCTGCTTGTCTTAGGTCATTATTTTACAATGGGAACAACAGTCACTCTATCTGTCTAACAGTCATTCAGACTGTCTCCTTCCATTAACTATATTGAGTGCCAAGATGAGCTGCTTGTATCACATACTTAACTTTTAGGTGGCTAAAATTAAATTAGACAAGTCAGCCTGCAAAAAATACAAACCCCTACATTTTTCTTGTGTTTGAAAGACCTTGAAGCTTGTCATACCAGCACAGTACTTACATTTTTGTAATAATCTAAAATCTGCTTATGGATAGACAAGTTAAAAGAAAGGAAGATAATTCAAAAGTTGGACTTATCTACCATAAGATGAAAAGAAATTAGTAAAACCGTAAAAAAAAAAAACTGTGAATCATCTCACACAACTAGATTGGAGGTTAAGAATCCCATAAAAGTGCAGAAGACTTTTCTCACACAGTTTCTTCTTTCTTCTGAAAGTAGTACCACTTTCAGGGGCCATTCCATGGATCACGGAAGACCATAATATAAGGAACAAATATTTTGAAGTTAGGTCATGTAAGACAGGGTCGTCTTCTTTCTTTTTCTTCCTTTTGTGTCTTCTTCATCTTCTTTGTCTTTCTCTTTGTTTTGTTCATCATCTTCATCTTTGTGCTCATCTTCTTTGTCTTCATGTTCTTCTACCTACTTCTTTCCTTTCCTTATTAAAGTATCAAGTATACACATCCATTTTCCTGCTTTTTCTCTTCCTATTCTCTCCCTGTCCCCCTGGGGATGATGGGGGGAGTAAGTGAGCAGCAATGTGGTGCTTTGCTGTCAGCCTACGTTAACTCACCAGAGAACTGAATCCCACTGCAAGAGGACAAGGGAAAAATATATGCAACTGTTTACAACTGTTGATGTAATTAAACATTTTGTATTCTGTTACTCCCTGCACAACATAGTTTTGTTACCATGGATTGTGATTTTCCTAATACTTCATTTTTCCCTAATTATATTTTGTTGCTCTGTTGCTTATTTAAATAACGATATGCTAAACCCTCTGGCATTATCTAATAATTCAAGCTGCTGAGCTGTCAGTTTATAATAATCAGAAAGACACAACTACTTTTGAAACTTTTACATTCATTACTAGTAATTCAGTTTATTACCGATCTTGTTTAAAATGCCTCTTTATCACAGCTTCCAGAAAAAAGAAAAGCAGTAATATTAGTGTTAATAGAAAGATAGCATTACATACTTCAGAAATTTATTATTTAGACCATTTGTGAAATCTTTTTCAAAGAACTGAATGCAAAGAGAAGACACCTTAAAATTCTGAGTCTTTCTTCATTCACTTGAGAAATAAAATCCTGACACTGAGTTAACAGCATTTTTATGAGGAAAAAAAAAATCATAATGGTATACTTTATTTTGGGTAGTTACTGGATGATTCTAAAGTGTAGAGCAGGTATGACTATATGGTGTTTCTGGTTTGGAGTGGAATCATCTGAACAGAAATCAAGACCTAGAAGTAGTCATCTAGTGATATTTTAGATACCCTACAGAATAAGAAGCACCTATAGTGTGTATAGTCCATGCTGTGTGCATTGGTGTAGATGCACTTGAGCTGGGCTATTGATTTCACCCCCAACATTGGCATGGTGCCCCTGGGCTCATCTCTGGTGGGCCTGATTCTGTCCCCTTTTCCCTTTGAGCCTAGTTTAAAGCCTTGTCAGTGAGCCCTTCCAACTCATGGGTGCCATGGTTTAGGGCTGCCCCCAGACCTGTAACAAACTCTCTCTTTTAACCCATCTCCCCCCCCTGAAGGGGGAGGGAAAGGGAATAAGGGAGAGAGACTTATTGATTAGAAAAGGGAAGTGAAACAGCTTTAATGAAAATACTACTACTAGTAATAGTAATAAAATCACACATATAGAAATATATACAAAAATATACAAATATGTATAGATATATGTAAACAAATATATACAAAACAAGTATCAAACCCAACTTTCTTCCCATATTTTATCTCATCCTTCTTTTTTTCATTGACTTCATGTCATCAGAATTTTTTGTCAGCACATTTCTCTTTTCTGTGCCAAGGCTATTAATGGAAATGTGAAGCAAGATTTTTCCCAGACTTACCTTTGAGGAGCATAATTGAGTTCATATAGTAGAATCCAGCCTCTTTACTGATGCCTTAATGCTCAACTACGCAATAAGATTATCTTTTAAAAAGGGATTGGCTGGGCTTATACACAACAGATATGCCCAGGAGTGGCATATGAAAATCTGTAAACATTTTCAAGTCAGTATATAAATGAAGATTTGAAGATACTCCTTATTTACAGATGATTTCTCATGCTCAAAGAAATAAGCATTTCTTTCTCATTTGAAAATGAGAAATAAAATAATTCATCTTCTTAAAATCTTTTAATCCCTCTTAAAAATAAAAGGGATGAAGTAACAGGACAGATTTTAGAAGAAAATGGCTGCAACACCATGAACTGGTTACACTGAACAACAGTTAATGATCTGTAACAAAATGATAATTCTGCAAGAAAACATCAGCTATTGATAACTCTGAGTTCATCGTAGCTCATATAGTTCTTCATTACCTCAAAAAAATTTGAAGAACAACAGTGTATATAAAACTGCCATTATGAATTTGCCTTCCATGGAATGCCACAGGTAAATAGGGTGTATCTGAATTTATATAAAGGAAAGGATCTTGGAGGTCTTGTACCATATTTACAATGGCTTTCAGTATTTTAAGGAAATAGATACATTTAAGCAGATCTTTTCCAACCTCTATTCTATTCTATTCTATTCTATTCTATTCTATTCTATTCTATTCTATTCTAGTGTTGATTTATATAATTGGTTTTGTTAATGTACGTAATGAGTCTTATCATCTTCAGTGGGACTAGTCAATTAAGTAAGGGAGCAATCTCAAATATGAATAAATATTTAATATTTCTACTTAAATAGGAACAAGTATTTTATATGAAATGTCATCCTCCGTTACCAAAGTCTGTGGATGATATTTTTATTCTAGCTAGTGGAAAAATACTAATATTAAAGCTCTTGTAGGTGAATTGTTCTATGATTCTGATTCTATGAATCGTTAAATGTCATTGTGAAAAGTACTCAAGGGAAAAAAAAAAAAGCTACTTTGATTTTTAGGCCATGCTAACTTGCACCAGCTAACCTAGAAAACAGATCTACTTATGGTATATGTATGTGTCCTTTGACTGAAATTGTATGACAACTGAGTAAAAGCTAAATTACATATTACAACTTCAATTAGAAAAATTCTTATATTTAACATATTGCCAGACAGATCAGAAATCTCATATAGTGATGTATAAGCCAATTACTCCACTAATATATATAGGCATATAGTTGGATGTAATATCAAATATTTGGTTAAAGACTGCATTTCAGTGCTAATAAAAAATTCATTACTAATACATTTTACAGCTTTGGCAGTTTGATTAATGCCACAGTGTTAAAAGCTCAGTCCAGAGTGTAACTTTAGAACATACAAGGAGGAGAGGAGAGGAGAGGAGATATCACTGGATACCATTGAGAAAGGGTCAGCACCTCCCTTACCCCTTCCCCACCTCGGGAAGCTGTCACCCCTCACCATCCTTTACTCTAAACTAGCTAAGCCCAAAGCCCTTAGCTTCTTCTCATAGGACATGCCTTCCAGCCCCTTCACCAGCTTTGTTGCCCTCCCCTGGACACATTCAAGGACCTTCACATCCTTATGCCATAAATAGCTTCTAAGTATCTGATGAATCAAAAAATATTTTGCTGAAATCAGTTTTGTTTCTCCTTTAAGCACTTATAGACACCACCTCCTAGAAAAGCATACATTCTGTTCAGCAGTTATTCCTATCAAGGAAACCCAAGGAAAATGAGAATTAATAATCTTTAAATATTTGTATGACAGCTAGTACAGCTTCCTAAAATCTTGATTAGTAATCACATGTATCTGTACCTTCAGTTATAAACTTGTGTGACCAGTATTCTTACAGTGTTGTGAAGACTCATACTGACTTTCGTAATCTTCTCATATAGAAAAGAATATCCTATTAATTCATTCATTAATTACCATTAAGCAGGTAGTTTAAGAGAAACTTACAAGTCTGAAGGCCTCAATGTGCAAAAGGTCTGTAAGCCAACAGCCTAAACTGATATCAAATACCAATATCAGAAGCAGAGTACGAGAAAGGGATGGTGGTATTATCACCATCATTCTGCAAGCTCCCTTGGCTTGTTTTCTTACCTCATTTTTAGGAAATTATTACGAAGGGAAGGGGCAAAGTGTAGAATTGTTGAAGACAGAGAATATGGAATTATTATATAAATAAGGGAGTATGATTACAGATGAGTAATGGTGAAATGAAGAAATGAGAGGATACGAAGTAGAGGCTTGAAACTCTAGGGTCATTCTTAATCTCCCTCTCAGTATTGCAGGATCATGCCTTGATAATTCTTCTATTTCTTTTCCTCAGTATTACTAGTGTTGGAGTTTATTAAAATTTATTTTCTCTTTAGGTCTTGTCTTTCCTCACTCATTTCTAATTAATTTCATCCACAAACTGTATTCAGTCATTACATGTATGACTCAAATCTCCTTCTCCTCAGTATGGGCTATTTTTTCTCAAATTTAAGTGTCAACTGGTCTGAAAATTTATTTTGAATATTTAACAACAGACTACTGAACAGTCTAAGCTTTTAACACTTTTCTGGCAAGACCACACCTACATTTTTGTTTTGCTTTAATTTTATTTTTTTTTTAGCCTTATGTGAGACTTGACATGTGAATTAGGTGACTGGTTTAACTCCTTTTGGACTTAAATACACAGTGAGGACAGTCTGATATTGAGCTTCACATCCTTTGCTCTTTTCTGACTTGCTTAAGGTTATTGTTACATTCACATCTTGCCTAACCACTGTCTACCCCGAGTAAGTGTTAAGATATTACTCTTAGCATGTCACTTTTCCCATTTTCATATCTCTTTGCATACCTTCATATCAGTTTCTCTTCAGTAGTGAAACAAATATGTCTGTGCTTTCAAAGCCTCTCTCTTAATCCTCATCTGACAATTACATATTCATTCTTCTGAAATTAATTCTTAAAATCAAAGGTGTTATTCAAATTTAGGGCAATAATCTAAATTTTTTCATTGTTTGTCTGAGCTTGATTTTTCATTTAAGTACACACAAAATCTTTTTAATTATCAGTATTCTGAATGTTTTTATTGAGGAGAAGCTTCGCCAGACAGTCTCAAAAATATAGTGTTCCCACAGGTCCACTATCTGTGGGGTCTGCTGACAGTGAAATTTTATATGAAGAACCACAAAAAGAATTTTGGAACTTTAGGTAACTTCTGAACATAACACTAATGTGCTACAAATATTTTTTTTTTTTATTCTCAAAAAAAAATCTTGGTATCTACACTATTAATTTACTTTCAAATAAAAAGGGTAAAATTCTCCGTGGTGAAATTAACTTTACATATTTTTTTAACATCTAAATTGGGAAGGTTCCAACCCCAGATTCAGTCATCTACATTTAGTTACTTTTAGAGCAGATCCCATTGCACTTTATTTGACAACCTGAATTATTCTCAAGAAACTTTGTCTTCATTGCATACTAAGGGCCATAAAACACAGTTCGCTTAGAAATATCAATATTAGAGGTGTTTAAAGTGAAATATTTCAGTCTAGAACTGAATCTTGCCCTTTTTAGTTTCTACAATTTGAATGTGAAATTTACCATAGAGAGAGATGGATTTAATCCATCTGGGAGGAAATAAGAATTTTGACAGAATGAATGATTCCTGGTTTTGTTCATGGTTACCACACAATGCAATTAATTACTTGGCCTGATTATTTAAAATGCAAAACAAAACCAACAACATACAAACTAAAAAGTTTAAATATACACAACAACCCACAAAAAAACCTGAAACCCAAATAAACAAACAAAAAAACCCACCCAACTAGTCAAAAAAGTCCCATTTCGATTATCTGTCTCACACTTGGACAATTTTAATTTAGAGAACCAGGATTCCCTTCAGTAGCCTTAACATGTATTTCTAGTACAATTTGAGATACTTTAGGATATCCTGTCTGGCCTCAGCTGCTGCTGCAAATACCAATGGTATTCTTCTGAAGATCTTGCACTATATCTGTCATGACTCTGTGGATTTTTTAGTTACTACATGCTGTCTCACAGGGGAGATGAAAAAAATCCCTAAAGTTATTTTTTTGAGTGATAGAGGAACAACAGACCAACCATTGTGAAACATAGCTGACTTAACAGCCTTGCACAAAGGCACATATTACAATGCAATTCACAAAAAAATGCTAATATAGCTGTTTTAAAAATAATTTATGAAAGAGTTCCTTCATTTGTGAATTTATGAACAGTAAATGCAAACCTGTATACAGTATCTCGAAGTCTTTCTAAAAAAGAGATGTTGTTATTTGAAAATCTATTGCTTAAATCCAGTTGCTGCAGAACAGAAATAAATTTGGTAGTCAACTTTTTTCACATTTGACAAGTAGATACGAAATAGCACTTTATATATCAGGCATAATCAATGATAACTGGCAGTTCAGCTCAAGCTAAACTGCAGTTTTCAACTGTCACTACTTGATAAAGCCACATTTTTATTTTAATTAACTTTTTCTTCCTTAGAGTGAAGATTAAATTTTTACTTTAATGCTTTATGGCATATCTAGGTAACTTATAATACTCTGAAACTGTGACAGAACTTGATAGATAAGTTCTTTAAGGTCCTTGTAGCTGTAGGATAATCTTAGTTTTGACAAGACTAATGAAGACAAGTTCCTACACCATTTCCATTAAAAAGAAAAACAAAAAAGAAAATAATGACAAAAAATAAGTAACAATATGAAAGTAAAATTAATTACCTAATGACAATTTAGGAATTTTAAAAAATAATTATAAAAAAGAATATTTTAGCTGTGCTATGCTTGTTACCAGTTATTCAATGTCTAGGGGAATTTTACTTTGCTGCCATCAAGCTTTGATGTTCAAATAGCCAAACAACCATAAGGAAAAACAAATTAAAACCCCCATACATTTCTTCATTCAAAACTCATAATGTAAATAAGAAACTTTATTAACATATACTGCACAACAATCCCATAGAAAAGCTGAAACTACCAAATTGATTCAGAATTATTTTTTGTTTATATGGAGTTTGTTGTTTGTATGGAGTGAATGCAGAGTAGTTGTTCTACAGGGGAAAAAAAACCCAGAAAAATAATTTGGCTATTCTTCACTCTTATCTGAATTTTAGTAAAGGATGTTTATTGCAATAAAAGGTCAAATATTAGATGTATGACATATCAAGCATTTGATGCAGCCTTCTGCCCAATCTAGCTTTCAGCAGGCCTGTCTAAATCTGCCACATCTGGACAGATACAGATGACAGGAAAGGGATTAAAAAAAGGCACCATGAGTGAATAAAGATGTTACAAAATGTGAAGGAAAAGAATTGAGTAAATACAGACCAATATGTCTATTATAAATCAATAAATATATACCAATATGTCAATACAGTCGAGGGGAAAGAAGACTTGGTGGCAACATAAAAGCAACTTTCAGATCTTTAAAGGGCTGCTGCAAAGAGGAGAGGAAAAATTTCTTTTCCATGTCTCTGCTGGACACTGCAAAAAAGGAATAAGTTTAAACTGAAGCAAGGCATGTTCATGTTAGAAATTATGAACAGCTTTTAAACAGCAGGCTCAAATAGAGATCATCAGTCATCTGGGGTCCTAAAGAATACATAGAGGAAAACAATGCTAGGAGTGTTAAAAATGTGTTTTATTGAGTTTGCCATAGGGGCTCTAAAGAATTAGATAATTTCCTAAAGACCTTCCCAATATTATTTCTTGAAGGCTTGTTTTAAAAATCAACTTTTTTTTTTTTTTAAACAAATGATTTCATAAAACTGTTGGTTTGATTTGTGGTGTTTTGTGTTTCTTTGGTTGGTTTTTTTTTTTTTTTTTTTTTTTGTGGGTGTTCTTTTCTTTTCTTTTCTTTTCTCTTCTTTTCTTTAAAAAAAAAAAATCATTAGCAATTTTTCTGTCTCTGCCCATTTATTATAAGTGCATCACAATGACACTTTGAGCAAAAAGCCTTGAGTCTAGTTTGAGACTTCAGGGACTAACGATTGAGACTAGCCTTGAGACTTGAGGGATATGTTAGGATGTAGAATTAATTAAAAAGCTTGTTAGTTGAAAATCTAACATTTAAAAAAACCATACTTTTAAAATTTTCTAATGTTCTGAGTGTAATGTAGACAACAGTGCTGGCTAATGTGGTTTAACACTGACTTTCTGTTTTCCATTGCTTTTCTTTATTATTATTAATAGCTTTTTTTTATTCCTAAATCTAGCAAATTTAATTTTCTGTACTATGATTTGACTTGTGCACTCTTAACATTTATTGAGGGGGATCCTGAACTCTTACCATACAGGAATATTTATTAATATGGAGCTCTTCATTAATTATCTGTGGGTAGAGCTAAACATATTTTATGAGATTCTGTAGAATTCACTATCTGAGACAGCATCTTTCTGCCTCTTCATTTTTATAACACACCGTTAACCTTTCATGTCATGATCTCAGATAATGATTTCTATTCTTCTCTTTCACAACGCAGACAAGAGACACTTCTTTGCATTCTTCTGAGCTGCATGTTTCAGAATTTTCTAAACTTAATTATGCATAATTAAAGTTATTACTGTCAAGGCCAGTGTAGTGGTGATAGTAATAAAAATTTCTTCCATTAAATCCTTCTAATAGCTTCAATCCATATTGCAAGAATCCAAAGACCAGAGCACTGCAATTATATTTGTGCTAGCAGCATAAATAAATGAAGGTTGAAGAAGTACATAGTGCATTTCTGAACTGATATTCTGTTTGTCCAAATGACCATCAAAACAGGGACTGTTCACAAAATACACTGTGCCTTCTCATAATCAAGTTGCACAGTAATTGAATTTCAAGGACACTTAGCTGATCAGTGATCTATAAGTAAGTAAAACAAATCTGAATATAGATTTCTTTCTGATGTCTTTTACATAGTTAAAGATTTGAACACATAGTCCAGCCTCAAAGTTTTCCCATGGTTCTGTATCATAGCAGCTGGATCATCCTTTTATTTAAGGTATCTACTACATATGGAGGGATGTGCAGGCTCAGCAAAAATATGCCAAAGAGAAAGTGTAAATTGAAGTACTTGAAAACAGATTGAAATTGTATGTGTCCCTTATGAATTTATTATTAGGGTTTTCAAATTTCCTTCATTTCTCCTTAACAACTTCTCAGACTTCAGCATAAATAGTGGTTAGTATTTTGTGGTACTCTTATTAGGGTGCAAAACAATGTAATATTGGAATAATTTATTTAATGCAAGGTCTATGCAAAATAAAATATTTTACACTTATTCTTTCCAAAGGAATGGAAACATCTCTGATCTTTTTCTCTTGTCTTTCCTTAAATTATGTTACATTAAAGATACACTTCTGCTTCTTGCACAGCACTTCTCAGATAATAGGATGGTAGAGCCTTTGTGATATTTCATATCCACATACACCTGGGCATGAGTCTAAAAGATGAGCAGCATTCAACACACTACACATAAATTACTATCCATACTCAGTCTTTTTGTATTGCAATTATCACACCAAATCTCTTTCTTAAAAATCTCTTACTGCATGTTTCTGACAAAGAAATGGATGATAGCAGCCAAAGAAAACCCCAAAACAAAACAAAACACCCAGAACAACCCTAACTAGCAATATCAAAGTCTTTCAGACATTAAGGATGAATCTGCTTATTAATTGGAAGTGTTGAACCACTTGCATGCAGCAGTTAGCAGGCAGGTCTAGTTAAAAATAGGCAGGTCCTAGTTAAAAATAGGGTTAGCATATAGAATGTAGTTAACCTTGCAGGATGTAGAACTAACTTAGTTCTTAGAACATAATATCTGAGGAGGAAGCATCCTGGCAACCACTGTAAACGTTATGAACTTGTCCAGAACTTTCCAAAGGAGCAAACATGAGCACCAGTGGCAGAGCTGATAAGTGCTGAGCGAATATGAACCAGACAGTAAAAAAATCAGGTGTTCTCAACCCCATTCTGTAACTGATAATTCATGGGGTCACCCCAGGGAGAGAACTCCAGGGACCCCAGGTCCTAGTCCAGAGCTTCACACAGCGTGTCTGGAGTCTTCATCCTTGTTGAATAGTTATAGATAGTTGATAGATATCAAGACATCATCATTTAAAAGAAATTGTCTATAACAATCAATGCTATAGAGCAGAACACTGACTGAGAAAGAAAAAAAAAAAGTTATACAAATTGATCTGAACTAAAATTATCTGCATCATTGTCTAAGAAGACAACTACTGAAAGTTCCTTGGAAAGACAAAAACCAACCAATCAAACAAAACAACCTAGTTTTAGTTCTGAGTTTTAGAATATTTCTTCAAGAACTCAGGTATTACCTAGAATTTTAAAGCACAACCCAATCTAACCTTATCTAATTTATGGTGCCCAACGTGGGGCACCAAGGGTTGAGATAAGGGGAAAATCTGACCAAAGTGTTAGAACAATTTTGTTACACTATTTATTTATTTTCCTCTTTTAGTATCAGTTCAATAGTGCCTGTCCACAGTGTTAGCCAATTTGCCTGCATGGTGGTCCTGTGTTGATCCTTATCTCCTGTCTGTGCTCCCTGTGACCATGTTTGCCATCTCTGGGAAGTGGGTAAGGGCTCTCGTCTCTATAACTTGGCCTGTTTATTTCCTGGTACTAAACTGTATACATTTGAATTTCTCTTGATACAATATTTATATGGAGCTACCATATAGTAAAATATCCTATACATTTGTCCTATCACTCTGTTAGTAGAGAACTGGTATTAAGAAGCTGATCGAAGTGACCACTTATCCGATTTATTAATAACAAAACCTTTAATTTGACAATCAAGCTTTCCCTTACCTATTTTTTTTTTTAATTAGGTCACTCTGAATTTCAGAAGTTACACTTGACCTGTTATTTCACCCTGTGAACTCAAGTTATTTGAAATGTACAACACAACCATTACATGTTATGAAATCTTAGCTCGGAAAGAATATTGAAAATATATGTAAGTGCATGGATGTGTGTGATCAAACAGCAGAAAGATTAAAGCAGAAGTGAATTAAAGTCATGTCCACCGATAAACCACAAATAATTCATTGTGCATATTTCACTTAAAATTGAATTTGTCACATATATTTCCACAAGTGTGCATGCCATTAGAAAATGCCAGTTTGTTCACACTCAACCTTTTTGAATAAATACATATACCCTTGAAATTTTCAAATTGAAAGTTTCTCAGTCTGAACATTACATTTCTACTAAAAGTCAAAAGTAACAACATTTGTCCCAGAAGTTGAGTCCCTTAGAGAATTAGTTTGAATGTGGAACAAGGTTACCATGAAAATCTCTGTTCAGAAAGGTGTATCACCAAACTCATTCCTGTACACACCTGAAGAGAAGCTGACATCCATGAGATTCCACAGGCAGCTTTGTTCAGAGCACAAACCAAGGACTTGGGACTCCTGATCCTTTACATCACAAGAGATGCTGTACTGTGTTTTCCATATCATCTACAAAAGCTGTACTCACTAAAGTTTAAAGTCACTTTCTCTTTTTAGACCTGTTTTTCTCAAAAATGTAATAATACTGGGAACTGAAAAGTTTGAAGATCTTTAATGGCTCCCAGAAAAGAACAAAAAGTTAACCTGCAAATATTAAAAGAAATACCTCATTTTCCAACCCTCTGATCTCATTGTACCATCCATGCTTTTGCTCTGTAGCACTGTTCTGAACTGAAATATGCACTGTTTTGTATTTTGATTCATTAGTCTGGCCTGATATAGCACAGTAGAGATTCAAAATATGCACAAAGTATACAAGGTATATGTTCTCTTACATATTTCCATAAGTTTTAAATAAATTATGTGTAAGTTCATAGTGACTCTTTATTGTTTTCAATGGAAAATATATCCACCTGATCAGAATAATTCCTAAACTTTCATGTTTTTGTTGTTTTAAATGATGCTTGAACTCATGCTTTCAACAGTCAAAAATGCATTCTTCAAAATATATCATTATCTGCATTTTATTTTCATACATATTTTAAAAATAAATTTCCTGAGGAGGAAATTAACACACAGCATTTGTATCATAAGCAAACAAAGAGATAAAAGAATTGAATAGCTGCAAGTAAACACACACAATAGAAGTTCAATATAATGTAAGACTTCGTATTTTCTCTCAACAAAAGTATTGAAGGAAATTCTTATTCCTTTAGCATTCTAAATGCAGCTGCCCCCTGAGGACCTGGACTTCTTGTCCATGAATTATGCAGGTTCACAAAAACTAGAGACCAATAGGAACTGCATCCAAGAGAGAAACATACTGAAGTTTAACAAATGGTGTGTGGCAACAGCTGGGAATAGTTCTGTATTAGTGATATCAGGATTGCTGGTGTTAGCAATACTTATTTTATTGGTAAAACAACTGGAACTAAAGTTATGGTCTACTTGCATTGCTGTACAACAGAAAGTCCACATCTCTCACCCTCTTAGAAGGGATCTACATGAACTAAAAGAAAGTTCATGATTTATTAATTTTAAACCATCTAAAAACATACAGTTGTATGTTCATAAGTTCATTCTGAAAATAACCAATCTTCAGTTTTCCTATAATTACATTTAGAGCAAATAAAGAGTATCATTATACCTCCATGACAGAAAGCTGACAAAACCCAGGGCTTGCCAGAGAGCTGATTCAGACTGGTTTGGTGCCTCACAGCCATTCAGCTCTGCCTCATGGCAATTAACTGGTGCATCAGGGTCTAGACCCTCAGCCTGTCTTTGTTGTGGGCTTGCCCCCAATTCACTAAGGTGATGACAGTGCACCCTCAACTAGAGTATAAATGGAGCCTCACCAAAGAACCCATTGAGTCTGTTCTCAGAGCAAGTGGGACTGGCAGTTGGACTCCTTGGATATTTGGCTGTCCATATACAGATACTTCTGCACATTGAAAGAGCCTCCACAGATTGAATGAGTCTCCATGGACTGAATGAGCCTTACCACCATTTGGGGTAATTAGTACCTCTGGGTACCCTCATCTGGGAGGTTTTCCCTTTATGACTGAGGTTGTGCACGTTTTGGTTCATCTCTCTAGAAAGAATATTCATTAAAGCTTAGAAATTAGTTGTGTAGTAGTGTATTCTGAACTGACATCTGAACCTGTAATTCAGTTTTGTCCAGAGTGCTGAGTAATTTTAATTACAATAAATCCACATTTTATGGGTAACTACTGCAGTCTGTTTTGTGGGTGCCTTCATAATATAAGGTGATAGACATATCATAACCTTTGAAGAAATAAGGGCTATTTTTGAAGTTTAACTCACCTACCGTAAGATTTTAAAGAAAAAACATGAGTCATATGGTACAATATCAGAATAATTTAAGTGTTATAATAATTTCATCAATATATCAAGGCATTAAAATCCACTCATCATCTTAGCATCGAACAGAGCCACTATGTCTATATTTATGTTAATAAAACTCTGGGTGCTTCTGAGCTCCTAAGCACAGTGCTTGTACCAGCCTGCATCAGAGCTCCATCTCAGGGTGAAACAGGGTGCACACCAGTCTCTTATCATTCCACATTACCCACTTCTCCTAAAAAGAAAACTGAGAAATAACAGATCATGTTAATTTAAATGCAACTTCAACATCACTCAGATGGTCAGCTGAGATTTTGGTTGCATGAATAAATGATAACTCAGAATATATGATTGAAAAGTACAAAAATTGCAGTTTAACTCTGTGTAATTTAACAGCAGTATAAAATGGAAGGACATGCCTATATAATCTTTTGCAGAAAGCTGCAAGTGAGCTCTGCCTGTGCTGAAGCTGACTAAGCTTTTAGCAATGGTGCAGCATTAAGTCCAAACTAATAAATCTTTCTGATTCATGATTCCAGCTTAGTGCTAATGTGGATACATGGCTTCTGTTTAGTTGGAGCATAGATAGATTCTGCTTTCAAAAGGTAAAGCAGAATTACACTGAAAGCATATTATGCATGAAGGCATTTGAATAGTCTCCAATAACAGTATTAAAGAACTCAGGAGGGAATGAAAGGAATGCATTTGGAGTGTATATATAAGTCATATGTAAAAATATGGGGACACACAATTTTTAAAGAAGATGGAAACTGTCTAGGCACATTTGGCTGGCCAAATGCAATTTACAGTGGCACAGAACATCCCTCAGTTTTTATATTTCTGGAAGAAAATGTATCATTTTTTTTTTGCTATGCCTCTCCAATAAAGCCATTCTGTTATTGATTTTCTTTTTTTATTTTCCTTATAAAACTTCCAATGTCAACCTTGTATTAAGAAAAATCAGGTTTTGTCCTACAGATAATGGTACTTACTGTGTTAGAAAAGGTTGGACTCTACTACAAATGACAATCATAACTGCTCTGAAGTCCTTTCTTTGTCCTATACATAAATGTGCACGGAAGTAAAGAGTTATGTTTCAATACACTGAAATCCACTATTATCTTACACATTTATTGCACAGAATTTTGGAAAAAGAAGTAGAAAATGATTAAGAAAAGTGAGATAATGTAAAATCTAGATACTTGCAGGCTTAATTTATCATAACAAACATGCTAATTCAAAGATGAAAAGGGAAGACTGAAAAAAATGGAGCTAGCCAACATTACAAAATGATTCCAACCTCAGCTATGCAGACAGAGGCAAAGCAGGATTTTTTTTAAACAGTTAGTAGAAAAAGCCCATACTCTGTTGTATCATAGCAAATGAAAACCTACTGCTCTTAAAAGCTCCAGGGATTTCTTTAAGTTCATAATGTTGTATGTAGTTACTATTATAGAGCACCCTGAGCTTGTTTATACTATATTGTTTGTCCTTTTGCATCATCTGAGGGGAATTGCCAACAAATCCCTTACCAACAAATGTGTCTTCTGTTTCTGATGACTAAAAGATGCTTCAGTTTCATAAATTCAAACACCACTGCTTTTATTTCTACTTATCTGTGTCTACTTACATCACGAACAATGGAAAAAGTCTGGTACAAAGAAGAATAAAATTAAGAAGTTCATATTAAATTGCATACGTTTTCATCAGTCTGTTTCCTGTAACTCTTTGTTAACCTGTCCTATTCCTAGGTCCACAAAAAGAGATTTTTAAGACTCCTTTATTTTCCTAGAAGCTGGCTGTATCAATAAAAAACTGTCCTTTCTTGGTACTATCCCTCCATTGCCTGTATTTGAAAACCATCCCACTACTAATAGGAGATTGATCTCCAAGTTTGGATTTTTTTTTAATTTCAGAAAGTTATGGTAAGCCAGCTGAGTAAAACGCTTCTAGTCTAAGAAGACTTAACTGGTGCTGTGATGGGGAACTGCAGAAATCAGCCAGTATAAAATGCTGAACCTAAGTCTAACCATTCAAAAACTGATGGAAGCCTACTCTGCAACTGAATAAAATGCTCTTCAACTTGCTTGGCTAATCAGATTGGACATCTGGAATGTAGGAGATGCTGATTAAGACAATAATCTACCAGACCTGAATTTTATATTTTTTATATTGAATTTATAGCTGCACCAAACCCATTAATTGTGTTATTACAGGTATTTTTTTTAGAGTATAGTATATTTTAAAGTAATGTAGTTGAATCTATGTCTCTGTTACATCTCAATGTTCGGTATGTCTTAGATGGATAATTCATATTTGGATTCCAAAATGGAATAACATCATCAAAGGAGACTTAAAAAATCCCTTTACAATATCATAAACTACACTGCTGTCCCTATAAAAACCGAGACCTGGCTGTGAGGACAAACAGCACAGTACTGCTTGTATTTTCCTGCACCCACTTTTTCTCTCAAAAAAACCAGCCTCATCTATAGTTCTATAAAGACTAATTCTTGGCATGTAACATCCTGGGACTTGTGTTTCGACACTGTGTTAACAATCACTAGCTGGCACTGGCCAAACTATTCCAGGAAGTATTATCACTGTCATGTATCAGCTCTGTATTTTTCTGGCTCCATTTACATACCTGAGTATGTAAATTTAAATTTAAACATTACTATGGGGGAAGTGGAACATCTGGTTTCATGTCTCTGTTCTGTAAGGAACAAGAAGAGTGACTTGATTCTGCTTCTGTTCTTACTCACGGTTCAGGTAAGTGTTTCAAGTAGGGATGAACTGGGAGGTACTGTAAAATCTGTTTGATTTTTCTTTGGGAAAGAGAGCAGAGGAGAGGAAATGAGATGCTGAAGCTAAAAAGTGAAAATATCTTCAAGTTTCTAGTGTCGAGAGCAATAAAGACAAAATAATACAAAGTTTGACAGGTTCCCTATAACTGTCTGACTGTGGTATCAGCGTAAGGAACAAGGGAATTTACTTTTAATAAACTGAAATTAAAGAACTCTGAATTTATTACAAAGTTGAACAGTGATTGTGGGAAGATACATTTTGAACTTAAACTTAAAACATCTGCCACATATCCCTGTCTTTGTGGACCTAGGCTGGACTACAAAAGTACTTTTGATCAGCGTAAGGAACAAGGGAATTTACTTTTAATAAACTGAAATTAAAGAACTCTGAATTTATTACAAAGTTGAACAGTGGTTGTGGGAAGATACATTTTAAACTTAAACTTAAAACATCTGCCACATCCCTGTCTTTGTGGACCTAGACTGGACTACAAAAATACTTTTGAGTACCTGAGGCTTAATTATTTTGAAAACAAACCAAACCAAATCAAAACAAAACAAGACAAAGCTGTAAAAATTATTACATAGAATACAGTTCAGGATTTTATTTCTTTGTGATGATAAAACGTCTTACTGTACTGGACTTGCTCTCACAGCTGTGTTGATGTTGGACAAGTTATTTTAATCAGCCTGAAAAGAAACTCCTAAAAATTTCCTGGGTTTTTTTTTGCAAGTGAAGTTCACGTTTGAAAACGTTCATCTGTCATGAAACACAGATATGGAAATTTTCTTTACTTCAAGGAGAGCAAACTTTATTACGTGTCTAAATCTGTCTTTTAATATTTAGTAGGGAGAAAAAAAAAAAGTGAATGAGCTGAACCTAGGTATTATTGTTAATTGCTATTTTTCTCACTGAAATAACATTTTGCCTAGAAGTCTCTCCACTAGGGGCCGCACAGAGACTGCTTAAATAGCACCTGTGAAACAGCCAAGATTGTGTGAAAGCACAATCAACTCCCCAAAAAATGTTTTGAGCCATGATGAGAGTAAACAATTTAAATTCCTATGGAAGAGTCACTGCTAATCTTTTTTTGTTTGATTGATTATTTATTGTAAGTAACATTCTGATTTTATCTTTTTGAATTGTAAAACATTGACCTGCTTTGCGTTTAATTGCATTGTTACAAATCATGCTGCTTAAAAGATATTCTTTCCCTTCTCATATTAGGTGCTGGTGGTTAGAAGAGACTTAGCTGAAAGTGAAATCACTGAACAGAATTAGTTCTGTTCTTTCCAAACTAGGAGAACCCTTTTGTTCCTAGTGGGGACCAAGGGATGCTGGCACCCCCTGCAACATCCACTGCTCTGGTCTGAGGGAAACTGGCACCATTGACCTCAGGGCCCAAGGCATTTGGGCAAAGACCCATAACAGCACAGAGGAGGAGTTGCCAATAGACACTTTTCATTGCAGATCACTTTTCAGAATATTAATGTGGAGGCTGTCTGTCTTAATTTGAGCCTAAGTAACTTAAAATTTTAATAATACCTATTTAATAATATTAATATTAACAGTATTTAGTTAGATATTGAAGATTTCAGTTAGTCTAACAATTCTTGGCTCTTCAAAGGCCTAAAGCTTGTTTCTGTTTGCTTATAAAGACACTGTGACTATAGTTCTGGGGGATAAGTTTCATCCAATTCAATTTCTCTTGCATTTCCAAGCAGTTCTTGATGGGCACACATGAAGTTGACTAGTGGCTTGGAGGTTCTTCATGCTTGATTTCCTTTTCTTGCTATTGCTCTACAGTGAATCCCTGGATGTAGGTAAAATTATGGCTGACTGAAATGACAAGTTTTGTACTTCTCATGTAAATCTGGTCCTTCCGAAAAATCTAGATGCCTCAAGAATTAATATTTCAATTTACCTTAAAATGCTAAAGTTCAATGTTAAAAGCTTCAGTTAAGAAATAACATTATTTTTAGGATTACTGTTATTATTGCTGCTGTCAATAGAAACACTACTGCTGATAAGATACTGCCAATGCTACTGCCAAGCTGATATAGGATGAATGAACACACAGTGAGATGGATGGAAAAGTGGCTGAAGGGATCAATGTTATGCTATGTGATGGGATCAATGGCACAAAGTCTAGTTGGTAGCTATTAACTAGTGGTGTACACCAGTGATCAATAGTAAGTTCAATTCTGTTTAGTGTCTTCATTAGTGATCTGGATGACGGGGCAGAGTGTGCCCTCAGCAAGTCTGCAGATGACACAAAATTGGGAGAGGTGGCTGATACACCAAAGGCTTGTCCTGCTGTCCTGAAGGAGCTCAACAGGCTGGAGAAACAGTCTGAGAGCAGCCTTATGAAGTTCAACAAGGAGAACTGCAAAACGTTGTGCCTGGGGAGGAACAACCACATGCACCAATATTCGACTTGATGGGCCCAAGCATCAGCAGCTTTGAAGAAAAGGACCTAGGGATCCTGGTGGATACCAAGCTGAAGGTAAGCCAGCAATGTGCCCTTGCAGCAAAAAAGATGAATGATGTCCTGGGCTGCAGTAGGGGTATAGCTGCCAACAGGTCAAGGGAAGTGATCCTTCCTTTCTACTCAGCACTGCCGAGGCCACACCTAGAGTCTTGAGGCCACTTCTGGTCTCTGCAGTGCAAGAGAAACATGGACATACTGGAAAGAGTCCAGCAAGGGATCACAAAAGAGATTAAGGGACTGCCACATCTCCTGTAATAGAGACGTTCAGCCTGGAGAAGAGAAGGCTCAGGTGGGATCTCATCCATATATATAAGTTCCTGAAAGGAGGGTGCAAAGAGTACAGAGCCAGGCTCTTTTCAGTGGTACCCAGTGACACCAGTGAAAGGACAGGAGACAGTGGGCACACACTGAAACACAGATTGCCTCTGAACATCAGGATATGGGTTTTTCTGTGAGGGTGAGTGAACAGTGCCATAGGTTGCCCAGAGAGGTTGTGGAGTCTCCAGCCTAGGAGATATTCAGAATCCATTTGGACATTGTCCTGGACAGTCTGCATGAGCAGTAGAGCTGGAACAGATGACCTCCAGATGTCCATCTGAACCTCAGTCATTTTGTGATTAGTCCAGTTAAAAAAAAAAATTAAAAAATTAGGTAATTTGAAGCCTTATTGTAGAAAATACTTCACCTTTTTATTGTTAGCATAGATTCTGAAGTTATTTATCCTCTTTTAATTCTCTCTCATAAATTGTATACTTTTATTGCAGTTCATGAACTGACTAGCTTTAGGTTTGGTATAAGAAATACAGTGCAGGTAAGGTGGTTGTAATCTTCACAAATGTGCCATAAATATGTATTATGTATATATATATAATTATGTATATCTCAAAAGTGACAACTACTTTGAATTTTTACAGAGTTCGTGAGGTACAATTAGATAAACTAATTCTAAAATTCAGAGATTGACTTTAAGTACACTGTTGGGTCAGGATGAAGAACACTGCTAGTTTGAAAGTGACAGGAAAAAAAATTCTAAGGAAATTTCCAGATTTAGGCTTTTAAAATCCATGTTGAAATACTCCTGAGAAGACTGTAATACTTAGAAGAGCTAAGAATATTACTTCAGTGATTAAAAAGATTGCTCTGGAATTCTTGTAAATGAAGTAACTTTTGTTGAAGTGTGGTTTAGGTGATCTAATCAATGTGTACTAAAAAACCATGGTAACTTGGTTGCTGGCTTTAGAAGTACTGGACTTTCCTTTGATAGGAGTTCATAGAAATTCATAAAAAAGAATCCCTCTCAAACCTCTGATTTTTAGTAATCATTGTCCCTAAGTTTTGTTAATAATTGTAAGCAGAATTATTTGTAAAATCGACAAGCTTTTGCTGTATTTGTCATATTCCTTCTAAGCTAGTTAATGAGAAGAAGATTATATCTTTAAACGTGATCTATATTTGGTTTTGCTACAGAATTCATTATTTTCATTAAATGAATGAAACAAAACAACATAAGCACTTTCATGGTACATAAACAATAAACTATTTTCTTTAGAAAATTCATCCAGTATGGATATAATTTCAGTAAATAGTCTATGTGTGCAGCCTCTACATATTCACAGACATTAACTTCGCAAATAAAACTTTTTCCATGAGATGCATAATTTTCATATATCTATATATACAAAGGTACTTTATATATACAAAGGTACTTCCTTTTAGATTGCATTTTATGTGTGTCTGTACATAAATGTACACGTGGTATAAGTAGGACTTTGTAGAGTTAGCTAAATAGTACTGCTTGTATTCGTGGCAATCTCTAGAGTGTTTTGTACAAAAATGACTACAAGATATACTTGAGAACTGTTCCCAATGACTTTTTTCATAAATCTTGGAAGCTTCGCTGCCAGAAGACATTACTCCCATAAATTATGATTGTCAGTACTAGGAGTCTGGATAAAGTCTGTGCCCCTTGTCATTTTAGCAGCACTGTCTATTAACATAGTTCCAAGTGGTTTCCTACAATGAGGTACTACGACATGTGTGATGATTTGATTGGCAGTAACATCTATGAGAACCATGGAATTATTGTGTGTGGCAGTTGCTGATAAGAACCAGTTTATACTTGATGAGCACCATGCTAGAAATATGAACCTAAGAATGTACAGTTTGAGAATACTTGCTCCACAGAGAGGGGCAGACTGGTTGCCAGACTTTAATTATGAATCCTTTTGACATTAATGAACTTTCTTTCAGCTGAATTACCGTGTTTATTAATAATGCATAAAAATTGGCCAACCATTTAACACAGTACATGCAGCTGTCTGATAAAGAGATAGTGTCTTTTCATTTGGTCTTAGAGTGTTTAATAATTAAAAAAGATGAATGAGATAGGATTTTGCAGAACGCTAATAATGTGTCACTAATAACTGAAGAATCCTAAAAACATATGTTCCTTTTGCCTTGCTTTTGGAGTTTGTGATTAGCTCTGTAACAAAGAAAATTAGGTCCTTGGCAGATAAAAAATATCAAGGAGAGTAAGTAGACAAAAATATGATTCTGTATTTCCTCAAGCTAATGACACACTAGATTTAAAAGAATTAATGGCCAGCTTTTCTATATGGTGTGTGCACAGAGAACTAAACAGTGTTTCATGTAGTGTGGCCAGAATCTTAATTGCCATGCATTTCACAGAAAGTCCCAGAAGAGGGAAGTGTTTACTCTCAAAAGGAGAAGGCATTGCATTTACCTTATAGGATTCGTTACATTATTAAAGATAAAAAGGGAAAACTGGCCTTTTTCCTCTTTAAAAGAAAATTAGGGTAATTAAGATAGTTATTTTTGTTTTAAAATGTTGTGTTATAGATTAGCTGCTGTTTCCTTTTCCGTTTGGCTCTTCATCCATTGGATCTATGGAAAATTCCAGCTGTCCAAAGTGTGTGTTTATTCTGATAAAATCACTTGCCTTCTCTTTTTTAAGGAATGTGACACTTGTTGAATTGCTAACACCACTAATTAAGCCAGTGTCGAAGCGTTCCACTATTGCTATCTGCATTTGGAGGAAAACCTTTGAAAATGTGTTTGTTAATGATGACAACATAAGCCTGCTTCATCCTCACATCAGCCAGAAGAATATAAAATACTGACTACTAAAATTAGACTTTTGAAAATCATCAGATATGAATAGTTTTCAGCTAAGTTTTAAAACACTTTGCCAGGGACCGAGTTAATTATATATTAAAAGCAAGTGAGATGACTTGGACAATTACAGGCCATTCCTTCTGATACTGGTCCCAAGCATGATAATACAGCTTATGATGTTTGATGTAATTCATAAATTTTTTATTAAGGCTAACTAACACAGATTTATAAAAAATCTTTTCAAACAGATAGATTATCTATTTTTGATGAGAACTAAAATTTGAATGATACTGCTTTTAATGGTGAAGGATTATACTGGAATACTTATTTGATGTTGGTGTGCTCCAGGATGTGCTCTTTGAGAAACATGCTATTGACATGATTGATACTGAATATTTAAAAGGTTAACCAGTTATCAGGTATCAAAATGTGATTTTAAATAAGAGGGATGAAATAGTGGTATTAGCTTCCCAGGCTTTTCATACAACACATGAATAGATACGAGCTGCCTTAGAGCAAGTTAACCAGATTAACTTAATCAAAGTTAACTTGATACTGAGATGGCTTTTTAGACATAGGTCAAGACATTGGCTGCACAGACTGGTTGTTGATCTCCAATCACAGGTACCTCTGCCTTTCTCCTTATGGAATGAAACACAGCCTTTAAAATGTTGTCAAATACTTATTAGCTTCCCAGGCTTTTCATACAACACATGAATAGATACGAGCTGCCTTAGAGCAAGTTAACCAGATTAACTTAATCAAAGTTAACTTGATACTGAGATGGCTTTTTAGACATAGGTCAAGACATTGGCTGCACAGACTGGTTGTTGATCTCCAACCACAGGTACCTCTGCCTTTCTCCTTATGGAATGCATGAAACACACCCTTTAAAATGTTATCAAATACTCTTTTTAGAGAGTTGAGGTCTCATCCTACGTGGAAAATCAAAATTCAGCACCTAATGCTATCCCTTTCATCAAGAGACTATTGTCTGCTCATTTTAGGAATGTTTCAGGATCAGTTTTGTAGTACTGCTGTTAAAGCAGGTACACCGTGTAGAAATGACCTCAAGATTTACCATAAAAAAAGAGAGAGCAAAACATTCAGTGTTCCTTGAGTCGTGTCCATATTTTACAGAAGTCACCAGGGCCAGAGTCATCTTGCCTACCTTTAGATATCCTGAATATAAATGGTGATATCTGAAAAAGTCAGCCCCAGTGACTTCTACAGTAAGTGGAGAAAAATGCTTAGCTTTAGGATGTTAATCCTCTGACTTATTGATTTATTTTGAGCATATACTTTGGGATTAGTTTCTCCATAAAAGTATCTATATATGTGGTTAGTTCAGATACAGATGCTTGTCTATGGTTCGTTGAGTGCTATAGGAGACAAACTCCATGCCTAAAATGAGGAGCCATGTCCTTCTCTTGCCAGTACAGAATGATGGGGTTGAAGGAAAGGAAAAGGAAAAGGAAAAGGAAAAGGGAAAGGGAAAGGGAAAGGGAAAGGGAAAGGGAAAGGGAAAGGGAAAGGAAAGGAAAGGAAAGGAAAGGAAAGGAAAGGAAAGGAAAGGAAAGGAGAAAAAAAAAAAATTCTCTTTTAAAGACCTTCAATTTTTTCCTAAACAACAGGATAACCTATTATTGAAGGAAGGAGTGCAAGCTACCTCCTCTGTCCTTTCAGTAGCACCACCCCCCTAAAACATGAGCACCCTAAGCTATTCATGAAACTGAGTTGAAGATTCTTAAGAGATGGAAAGTGGATTAAATCACTGAAGATGGAGATGAAATTGATAATATGTTGTCTATATCCTTGGTCATTGCTTTAAGCCCTAAGTTATTCCTTAAAACTGAGGCTGACAGAATTAATTTTTTAAAAGAAAAAGCCGAGTAATGCTACATTACATATGGAGCCTGATTCTGTCAGCTTGTGTTGTCATGCCTTGGTAACATCTTGATCACTTGATCCACACTGCAGGCTTCCCTTCTCTGCAGAAGCTGACAGGCTCATTGGGATCAGCCTACAGCTGGTGAGGAGGGTGAAAGGAGGTTTAATGGTTCTTTTCTGGATTCTGATCAAATGCAGGAGTAAACTAATCCAGATTTTTATTTCCTGAGCCAACAAGGGAGGTGATCACTCTGTTCCCACCAGCCCTTGCCAGCTGTTCTGCATGTTCTTGCAAGCAACATGGTAAGATCTGTGCTGTGCAGCCTTCGCCATTCACATTTCCAGCACTACACCAGCCCACGAATTCTGAAGTGGTTCTGTGAAAATGCAATGTTGTGGCTAGGCACTAAAGAAAAGAAAGTAAAATCCTCATGGAATTCAACAGTTTCCAGGGTTTGTCAGAGATGATTGGTACTTTCAGTATCATAGTTTTCCGTGTAATGCCGAAATTTTGCCTTTTGGATACCCTAACAGCTCTTGGAGTTAGGCCCAAAGAGTCTAAGCCAGACTTAGTGCGTCAGAGTGTCTCCCTCCTGAGGGAGAGTGATGCTGAAGGGGATACAATGAGATTTATGTGCTGAGGTTCTGAGAGTTTACACTGTAATTCTATGGAATTACTTGCAAAATACTTTATTCAAGAAGTTCCCTGGGCTATATAATGTACAGAGTCAAATATTAATCATGATGGTACTGTCTGGCTTCAGAATATCTCTATTTATTTTATCAACCATGTTTTAGAAAAATGCCTAATCCCTTTTAGGAAGAAAATTCTGGGTTTTGTGACTCATCCAAGAAACATTTTTTTTTTTAAATGCTGTTATTATTGATATTACTATTGTTATTAGGAACCTTCTTATACTTTCTTCACTATTTTCAGAAAGTGTCTTAAATTAAATGGGTGCAATTAAAATAAAAAATGTATTATTGAGGAATGAAATGATGAAATTTGTGAGATGTCAGAAGGTAAGTAAAAAACAATACTGCAATTAAGTTCTTCTCCAAACCTCTGTTTAAGAGTCAGAATCTGACTCAAGAAATATATGGGTGTGTTTTGTTTTCTGACTCCTTTATATATACCTATCTGAAGGTTGATTCAATTTTTTTCCCCAGTCATAATATTTATGTCTGAAATTATGTTAGTAAGTATTTTTTGGTCATGTAATACGCAGGATAATGAAAGAATTTCTTTTGTTTCATTATGCTGTACTATACTATTAGAGGATTATTAAGATGTGACCAACACAGTCATGTCCATGCCATGTACTACTTGCTACTAGGGACACTCTGCATTGTTTCAGAGTAAGATGCAGCTTTCTGGGACACAGGGACTACTCATTGGCTTCTCTGCCTGGGACTATAAAAATGTTTCCCATAGATGTGGTGATATGGAAGGATACCTCACACTAAATGCATGAGTCAGGTTGTCATCAATCACACGGTGATGGTTAGTACCTTAGATAGTGGAAACTAGAGTAGTTTCTTCTGAAGTAACTATTAGATGGAGATGTAGCCTCCACAAAATCAGCTTCACTTCCATGTTAGAAAAAAAAATGTATATTTTGGTTTGTTGAAGCAATGAAAACATTCTGGTTTGGTCTGAGTCACTGTTAAAACTACAACTTCTCTTGAGGCCTTGCAGTTATTGAGTTCAAATGTCTAAGATGCCACTCTTCTCTCTTTCCAAGAGTCATGGCTTGACTGTGCATCAGGGAAAGCAGCCTGAACTTCCTCAGTTTGAGCTCATCTGTTGATTAGGAGAGCTACATGACTGTAGTACATGACAGGAAAGGTAAGCCTAATTTAAGGTCTATGACCACAAAAAGATGTTGAAAGAAGAAAGCTTTGAAGCCTAAAGGAACATGTAACAACATATAATCTCAGAGACCTAATTTGGTATCAGATAGGCTCAAAACTTAATGTCTTTATTCAGGAATTTATGCTGGAATACGCTAGTGCAATTTTCCAGTGTTTGCAAGTCTTTTCTTTCCAGTTGGTGTGAAAAAAAACCAAACCCTAATTTCAGACAGCAATCACTTAATGCAAGGGAGCTTTCCATGAATTCCATTATTCCTCTCGCAATTATGAATTATGGGATTTTGTACCAATAAAGCAGGCTATCCAGTAAAGAAGATGTGATTTAAGAGAATCACAGATCTTGCTGGCATAAAATGTGTAGGCTCAGAAACGTGATACAACATAATATAGAGAAATAATGTTACCATGACAAAGCAGGTCATCTATTTCTACTGTGTGATCAGTGGAGAAAAATAGCCTGTCTTGATCTTCAAATGATTGTGTTCATTGGAGACTTTCTGCAGGATGAAATCACTCTATAGCCTTTTTATGGAATAAAAATCTCATCTCACCTGATACTCATTAATTTTTTTAATTTACTGAGTGTTGTCTTTTCTTCCCCACATCCTCATTTATTGCAATCAATATTAAATTTAACTTGCTGGTAAACAGAAATAAGATTTCTTACATTTTCTTCATCACTCTAGATTTTTTTTTTAAATATTGTTCCTAAGATTTACTAAAATTAAGATTAAATTTACAAATAATTACACAATATATTTAATCTGTTTTTCTGTGATCACCAATATATTAAAAGAGGAATATTTTAGATGGCTAGCTAACCTTTGTGTGGTTGTTTTTCAGTTCCATTTGTGTCTTTGTATTTTTATTTTTTTTTTCTCTTTTCATTTTGCCAGATGTTTCCATCTCAATATCTGCTTGTGTTGTCCAACAGCAGCTGTGCTTCAGGGCCACTACAAGCTACCTCACAGCAGCATCTTGTCAGCTCTAGCAGAGCCCTCAGCAGTGGAAAGCTGCTAAAACAAGACTACACTGATAAGGCTTCTTCTTTGCTGCAACATCTCTCAATATACAGAGTTTTGAAGGCTGCCTCAGCAGTTTTGCCTCCTGAAAAGATCTCAACAATATCATACATAATAGTCAAACATATTCCAGTGCTTTCAGAAATGAGAGTGGGTAGCATCCTCATGGTAAATGATGCTTTCTCTGTGTTCAGCACTTTAGATGGAATTTTAATGGCATGCTAAAGCCAGCAGAAAGCACTGCAAAAAAACCCCAAACCTCAGTCACCTAAGAGATGATGTTTATCTCACATTTTTTCAAACATCAAATATGCTGATTAGTGTTCATTCAGCTTTGGAACTATTTTTTTTCCTTTGGTCCATTTTTCATTGACCATGTTAATTGCACCTTGAAGTAACTCACCTGTTTGGCATTGTAAAACCTGGAGAAATCCTGGAACATCCAAGCTTGACCTGATTTCTGCTCAGGGCAGGTGAGTAGGCTAACTGCAGGAGAAACAAAGCAGCAAAGAACCAATTAACACTGACATGTTCCTGCCCTTCAAATAGCTGGGGGATTTGCTTAACTGTTTCCTGGACTTAAGGCTGTCTGTGTCTTACACACACAGATCTGTGTGGCTCACTAGAAAATTAGTCAGATGTTCATTAACACTCTGGAGTCCCACAGCAAGCTGTTCATTAACCTGGTAGGTAAATGGCTATATTTATTAGTCACTCAGCCCTGTTGACAGCTAATGGAATTGATGAAAAACAAAAAGAGTGTGCAGACCTCATCCAAAGGTCTTTAATCTTCCAAACCTTTAAAATTTCAACTTCCCAGTCTTTTTCCAATCTTTTTCAGAGGCGGGAAAGTAGATTATGAATAGTCTTCAGAAAATAATACATTTGTTAAAAAAAAAAACAAACAACCCCCCCCCCAAAAAAACCCAAAAAAACCAAGAAGTGTCTGTATTCCAAAAATTTCTAGCAGATTCAAATTCATTTTTGAAAACTTATGGAAAGAAGATGTAAAGAGCTTTGAAATGGTAGACAGCCATCTTCAGGGACCATTCTGTTTTGCTTGCTACAGGAGTAAGAAAATTCTTCTGAAGAGCTATAATAGGTGTATCCAGGATCAGTAAAATCCACATGACATTTTGGATTCACCTTATCCTGACTACAGCTAGCCTCAAATTAATGGCTGATAATGACTTGTAAATGTTTCTTCTGACCAGAAACGTTTCACTTTATTTCTTATTCAGCTTTAACTGACATTTAATTTTCTCTTCAAACACACAAAGGTATGACAGTGTTCTGGATGGAAAGGACAAGGAGAACAGTGGGAGAATTCTCCCCTCTGAAGTATCACTTGTGTATATATATAGTAAATATATTACATCAGTACCATTAATTCATGTTACTCTCAAAAGGTTGTTCACAGATGTTTGAATAGAAGTGGTAATAGGATTGAAAACTATGGGACTGTGTCACCACTCTTGGAGTTGGGGAAGAGCTGTGTTTATTAGCATCCTTTGGACTTGTAAGAACCTAGCAAGCAGTACCAGCTGGAACCTGAGGAACTGTTTGGCATAAAGCACTTTTACAAGGAGCCATGGAACGTTTTGTTACATGAATTTAGTTAAATCTCAGTTAATGAGTCAGTTAAATCCTAGATAATGAAGCACGCCTCTTATGTTCTTTGACACTGAAGGATTACTGTTCAAAAATGATTCCTTGAGAATAACTTCAACAGTAAGTTTTTAATATTTTCTGAATACAGAGAAGACATATAGTTCAGACTATTATATTTCAAGCAGTGGCACCAGGAAGAAGGCAAAACAGTTAATGTTACTTTTGCATTATTTTATTATGGATTTATATTTGGGCTTTTTCCTTCAAAATTTAAAATCAAGGCCCAACAATCAATCGTTGCTAAAATCTGTGTGCTACAGAATT
>NW_008607387.1:5727-15681 GCF_000691845.1 Merops nubicus | reverse complement strand
TGTGCACCCCCCCTGGACCCGGCCCTGCAGCCCCCGTGAGCTGGGAGATGCCACCGGTGCCTCCAGCCTGGGGTGCCCGGCTGGATTTCCCTTCCTGTGGCGTTGGAATCCCAGCCCAGGAGGGGAAAGCTGGTGGGATGGGGTGGTTTTGTGTGGTGTGAACCTGACCTTAGTGTCACCCCAGCCCCATGGGGGTGGTGGCTTTGTCACGGTCGGGGGCTTGTGGGGGTGCAGATGTGCTGGGGGTAGCTGGGTTTTAGTGCAGATGGGCTGGCTGGGACTCAAGGCTGTGCTGGGCATGCATGAGGGAGCTCTTCATGGCATCATCCCTGTGGTGGGGAGCCTCACGAAGGGCATCTCCTCCCTTTGCTCTGCCAGCGTGCTGCTCTGGTGGCTTCACAAAGAGAAAACAACGTCGGGGAAAGCCAAACCCCCTGGGTGCTGCGTTGCTGGAGCTGACAGGTCCCTGGTTCAGTCAGGAAGCTGTGAGCAGATGCTCTAATTTCTTCTCAAACACAGGGCTCCCTGAAGGAGCAGCAGGAGGGGAGGAAATGCCATCGTTTGAGGCACTGGGGCTCTCACCCGTGTGCTGTGATAAGTGTTTGGAGAAAATATTCCCTGCTTGGTTTTTTTTTTCCCCCTCTCTGGTCTGTGTTTGCCAGACCTGGCTGGGAGGTTTGGGGGGCTCTGCGTGGTGGGTGTGTGCCCACCCTGAGAGCCCTCACGCTGGATGTTTCCTGCCAAATCACTCAGGGCAGAGTGTTGTGGTGTTTGAGAGCGTTTCCTCTGCCAGGGAAAAAAAGGGAGAAGGGAGAAAGTGAAAGTTGTGCCTGGCTTCCCTGAACGGGAGGTGCTTGGCAGGAAGGCAGAAGTGCTGATTTCACAGGGCAGAGAATTCCTGCTTGCTTCAGAGCTGGCACAGGGAGAATGCCAGGGCCATGCCTGATGCTGGGCATAACCCTGCTTGGCAAAGTGTCCTGGAGTGTGCAGGAGCAGATAAAAGGTGGGAGAAGGTCAGGGTCACCCCATGTGCTGGGGTGAAGGGAAACCCTGAGCTGCAGGCTCTGGGTGCTGCTCCCACGAGGGGCACTCCCTGCTGGTCTCTGTCCTGTCCCTCTGCTGCCAGAAAAAGTGAGAACTGACCCCAAAAGGGCTTTTTTTTTTGTAATGGGGCACTAATTAAGCTTGTAAGAGCAGATGCCTGTTGCTTTGCCACTGGAAATGTGCTGCTCTCCTCCAGAAAAGCTCCTTCCCCAGTCAGACTCTGGATAATAATTACTGGGATTGGTCCTGGCTGAGCAGGAGGAGGAGGAGGAGGTCAAAGGTTGTTGGATGCTGGAGAATGAAGCAGTTCAGGCTCCTGCTGTAGAACCACCCTTTTGGTTCCAGCGAGTGGTTTCCTATAAAAGAAAGTGAAAATGTTTTAATTTGGGGAATTATTTGCTCTGGACAGTTGCACAACTCCTGAGCCCGACGAGGTCAGGGCAGGGCTGGCTGTGATGCTGCTGCCTGTTGAGGGGAGTCAAGAGGAGCAGTTAGAACGTTGTCCTGTGGACCTTGGTGAAGTTCAGCCTGGGGTGCTGTGGGTGCCACACGTGCTGGGAAGGGGTGGAGGGTGTAAATCTGGGGTAACCCTGCTGGGAGTTGGAGCATTGCTGCTTGTGTCTGGAGTTCTGCAGCGGTTGCTTTGAGGGGAAATGAATTCCAGGTTGTATTTACCAACTAAAGCTTCCACTGGAGGCTTGTGGTTATGGAGACTTGGTGCCTTTCCCTTCTAAGGATGAAGACCACCTTGAACCTTCAGCCTCAGCTCCCCGTTGGCTTCTCTTACCCACTCAATGCTGGGGTTGTATGAACACGCTGCCTTGGACTGTGGGTTTCTCAGGGGGTTTCTCGTGGTGCTTAGGCCTGTTTTGGTTTGTAGCTGCTGAAAACAGCTATCCTGGCAAGTCTCATCAGTCTCCAGGGTAATCTGAGGGATCAACATGTCAAGGATTTCGTGTGATGGCAGCAGAAGGGAGTTTCTGGAGGACTCCCCTGGAGCCTCCTCCCTCTTCTGAAGCCGTTTGGTGGCTTTGCTGCAAAGCTGCTGGAGCTGGTTGCCCCAGGCAGGTGAAAGGAGCTGCCTTGAGGATGTGCAGAAGTGTTGTCCTCACCTGGGAGACAGCTCAGTGAGAAACTGGAGGTGTGCTGGGCTTGACCCTCCCTCCCTGGCAGTGGGTGGCAGTTGCAGGAATGACAAGCAGTCCTTGCTCCAGCCCTAACCTGGTTGCTGTCCTTCTCCACGAAATCCTGAACTGCTCCTAACTGAGCTGGTGCATCAGGATGTCTGCAAGTTGATTTTTGTTGTGGCTGTGTGTGGTTCCTGAAGGGTACAGGGGGTCCTGCCCTGTAATGACAGCTCCTGGGGGGAAGGAGAAACATCTAGCCTACATCTGTGATGCCAGAGAGAGAGGTGTGGAGAGGAAAGGAGGATGAGTGTGATGGGGCTTGTTGGGAGGCCTGGAGTGAGTGTTTCAGTGGGTCCAGCTAGGACACTCAACTCTGGGTGCCTTCTGCAAGCAGACTTTGAAGCTTCCCTGCCCATAACTAAGGTCTTGAAGCCCATGGGTATGACTGAGGGTGGCAGGGCAGATGAGCTCCTGTGAGCTCTTTCACTGTGGTTTAGTTAGACTTTGGGGTTAGGGACAATTGCCTTGCCTTGGGTTTGCTGGTGGGAGGTTCTGCATCTTCTTATCTCAACACAGGTCCAGGAGGAGCAGCTGGGGTGCTGGAAAGTCACAACTAACCTGTTGGACTTGACCCTACACTCCCCTTCTGTGGTGGGTACGTGGGTGGGTACCACACCACACGTGCTGTTTGTCTGAGGAGCTGCTTTAGCTGAAACCAGCCAAGCAGAGAAGAAAAGGTTGTTCTGAGCTCAAGCATGGCATGGGTCATGCCTTCTCCAGCCAGCAGGACCTGACCTGCTCGCTGAAGAAATGCTGATTATTTCCTGGTAGAAGCATATTGTGTTCTGCATGTCTCTGGCCAGCAGCAGGGAGCCCAGGGTGCTTCTGTCACAGGAGTGTGCAGGCTGAACTTGGAGAAAGCATCTGTCCAGGAAGGAAAAAAACACCAACCCAAACAGACCTGAGCTTGTTTGTACATGTCAAACCAGTGACCCTTTGAGGGGATGTAGAACCAGAGACCTGCTTCTGGGAAGCCCAAAATTCCAGGGAGAAAGCAACCCTGGGCTCTTGCTGTGCTGCTGGCAGCAGGAAGGCTGGATGCTGTGTCCCCACCAGTGTCCCCAAAGCTGCTCCACCAACAGCAGGTAACCTGGTGAACCTGAAACTGTGATGTTTGGGGTTGCTTGTTGTGCCCAAGCTGAAACCAGGGCTACCAGGACACTTGTGGTTGTCAGTGTGCTCTTGCCTTATGCAACAAGGATTAATCTAAGTAGGTGGAGAAGTATTTCTTGGCTGGTTAACAAGAGGGGGGTGAGGCTCCTGGAGCAGTTTGTTGCCTTCAGATAGGTGGCAGGAGGTGGTGGTGGTGGGGGGGTGAGGACTGCACAGCTCATCCTTCACACTGTGATAACTTATCCTGGTTGAAACAGAGCTGAACCTGTTCTCAGCCCTCTGCCTCCTGCCTTCCAGCAGCCACACAGGAGATCCTGGGCTGGGCTTCTCCTTGGGCTGTGTCCACAAAGGTGCAGACCCGTGGACCTGGCTGTGCTGGGGGTGATGCCTGGGTGAGGTGGACACAACACACACTCACCACCCACCCTGGGGCATGGCAGGAGCTCCTCTGGAGTGGCTCAGAGATAGAAAACTTGGTGTTGATCCACATCCATGGAGAAAGCACCTGGATCCTCAGGAAGGGTGGAGATACTTGGGGTGAGTTCCCAGAGCACACACTGGAGCCCAGGCTGGTGGTGGGTTGCTCTGCAGGAGCACTTCTCCCCCGTGACCTTCCTGATGGGATGGTCTTTAAATCACAGCAGCTGCTTCAAAGGCATCCCAGGGTGAGATGGAGATCTCCTGGGGTCACTTCTGGAGTCTGAAGCAATGCCTTCAAGTTAAAACTAGCAGAGAGAAGGGATCAAAAACCCAACCCAACCCCAAAACCCCAGCTGGGTGGTGCTGAGTCATGCTGACAGGGCAGTGTCTGCCAGGACTTCCTCCAGGGCATCCTGAAATCCAGATCCCTGCCCAGTCCCTGGTGAGCATCTGTGGGATGTGGAGGTGCAGAGACCCACAGAGGGGCTGCAAGACCCTTTCTCCTACTCAGTGAGGGCTGAGAGCTGGGTTGAAATGGTGTTTTTAAAGCCCAAGGTAATTCAGTGAAGTCGCTGCCTCTGCAGGAGGATTTTTTGGAGCCTTTGGGATTATTCCCAGCCCTGTTCATAGGTCAGGGTGTGTTTAGTGCTCTGGAAGAAGGAGCTTTCCTTGAAGCACCTTGTTTTAGGTGATGCTTTGTCATGGACACCAGCTGGTGCTGAAATCTGAACTTCAGCTGCCTGCTGACCCAAGTTCCTTTGCAGATGTCATTCCTGTGCTTATTTTTTTTAAGGAATATTTCCTACCAATGCAATAATGTGTCAGCTTAGCCTCCAAACCAGCTTTGCTGCTTTCATGGCTTGGCATTGTTCTGTTCAAGTCCTGGATTCAGCTCTGATCTCTTCCTTGATCTCAGGAAGCGTATGGGAAAGTGCTCCCCAGCTTCTGGTAACTGGAGTGGTTTGGGGAGTGGAAAGTCCAAAGCTGGAACACTTTTATGGGCTCAGTCTTGCCTGGAAGCTGAGCTGTAGTATTACCTCCTGGCTAATCACTGGAGTGAGCTGATAAGCCCCAAGGGCTGTGTCCTGGTGAGGAGGTGTGGAGTTGACACGGGTGGCCCTTGCTTTTCCAAATCATTTGGGGGACACCTTTCTTCTGAAGGTGGGTTGTCCCAGCTCCTGGTGGAGAAGACATCCTCCCTCTCAGGCCTGAGTGACCTCTGAGTTGCAGTTCTCAAGCTTCTCCTTGAGAGCATTGATTTGATGAAGCCTGTTGCTGATCACTCATCTCCTGTGGCTGTGGCCTGACCCAGGAGCTCTCTGTTTGTGTTTCAAGGTGTGAGGCTCCTTCAGACAGGTTTTGGGGTGATGGGGTGTATCAGCCATGCTGCAGACCAGCAGCACTCGTGGTGTAGCAGAGCCCTTTAGATCTGCTGGCTCTTGGTGGGGTGGTTGTAGAGGTTTAAGCCCTGCCAGTGTCTCCTGTTGCTGGTGGGTTGTGTCCTGCAGACACCCCTCACAGGTTGGCATTGTTGTGAGTGTTGCTGGGCTGTGGTGGGGTCAGTCTGCAGAAGCCTGGAATGGGCTAAAAGGTGTAAATTTTTCCCCTGTTACCTCATTAAGTCATGGCAACGAGCTTCATAGGATGCTTTGGATGCCAGAAGCTTATCTGCCTTCAGAAATCTGTGGAAGAAAAGCCTGTCAAGGGCTGTTGAAGACAGATGTGGATGAAACCTCCTGGCTCAGGCAGTTGGTGGCTGCAGGACACCTGGAGCTGGGAGGGAAGGTGGAGCAGAGGGTGGCTGCTGGGGGACACCAGCTGGACCTTCCCTGGGTCTTCATGCAGGAGGATGGGGTGGCCTTTCCCCATCTCTGCTTCTCCAGGCTGGTGGCTCCTGCAGATTCCCCATCTCCCCAGCTTGCCCTTCTAGGAAACCTGTTTCTCAATCGAGCAGACTAACTCTGCACACCAAGTGTCACAAGCAGCTGAGCAACAGCAGGAGAAACAAGCTGGGGCAGGGAGCTGGGAGTGTTGTAAGCAAGAGGCAATTAAAGACCTAACTGTATTTCTTCACCCAGGCTTTTGAACAACTGCAGCAGCTCAGGGCCTTGTACTTTCCCTGCATAAACAAGAGCAGAGGTTACACTTCCCTCCCTTGTCTGAGCAGCCTTGTAACGTTTGGGTGTTGCAATGAGCTGCCCTGGCAGGTGGAGAGTGGTTGGGTGCAAGCAAGGACTCAACTGTTGACCCCTCTGATGATCTTGGAAGCCTTGGAAGCTCTTTGTTGACTTGTTCTTGTGGCATGACAGGTAACTGAGGGCTTTCCTTCGTGTGCTTTGTTGCAGACAAGGATGCAGAGCTTGCAGCCCGACCCCAAAGCCCAGTACAGGAGTGTGTATGAAGCTCTGAAGAAGATTGTCCTTACAGAGGGCTTCTGGAGGCCTCTCCGTGGGATTAACGTCACCATGCTGGGGGCTGGCCCTGCCCACGCCATGTACTTTGCCTGCTATGAGAAAATGAAAAAGTCTCTGAGTGATATTATCCAGCATGGAGGAAACAGCCACTTGGCCAATGGTATTTTGGGGGTTTGCACCAAAAAAAAACCAACCCAAACAACCCAACCCAAAGCTGCTTGCAGTTTGTAACACATCCCTTGCTTGCTTCACACGCTTAGCCTGGCACCCTTCACTCAGCTCTGCTCCTGGAGACCTGCTGTAGGCAGCCTGCCCCTGGAAATGTCCACCTGGCCTCTAGTTGAGCTTCCTGCTGGTCACCATGCTCCTTTTGGAACCTGCCCCCTCTCTTAGGACTGCTGGCTTGCTCGGCAGATCTCTTGCAGAGGGTAGAGTTGGCTTGCCTGGCTGCCAGAAGCAGAGTAGAGAAGCTCTTCCTGGCCTGGAAGCCCTGATGGCACAGTTGGGCACCCTCCAAAGTCATGGTCTAAATCTAGATACCTCAAATTTCGAGCCCAGGTAATCCATACAGTGGACAAGAGGCGTTCAGATGCAGTCGGAGGCTGTTTCTGGCTTTGTGTTGAAGGCTTCATCTAAACCTCCTGAGGTTTGAAGTACAGGTTGTTCCAGATGTCTCCCTTGGAGCTCCAGCATGGTAAAGTGCACTGCATCTTCTGTGTGCTTGCGTGCTTGGTTAAAGATTTGGGTTCTACCAAGAAGGCTTTGGCTTTTAGCTCCAGCCATACCCCTGGAGGAGCAGAAACCCTCTGAGTGAGCAGCCAGGGGTGTCACAAAAGGGTTTGTGCAGCAGATGCTTCTAGGGGTTTGCCATGGGGGTCACTCAACTGGACTCAACCAACTCAGTTGAGGGTGTATCCCAGCTTTTTGCTGGCAGTGTGCTTCCCAGGTTTGCCTTCCAAGCAGCCACAAGCTTTCAGTGCCAGCAGGAAAACTGACCCAAAGTCATTTGGGCGAGAGAGAATTTGAGCTGGAAACCTACATCAAAGGAGAAGGTGTGGCTGGAGAGGCCCGTCCTTGAGCCAACTGCAGAATCATTAATGGCTGGCTGGATGTTTACAGAATCCCTGCAATTAATGTTTAAAACTAGACTGAGTAAATGGATGAAAATGCCTCATTACGGCTCCGCCGAGGCGGTCCCAAAGTCATTTGGGCGAGAGAGAATTTGAGCTGGAAACCTACATCAAAGGAGAAGGTGTGGCTGGAGAGGCCCGTCCTTGAGCCAACTGCAGAATCATTAATGGCTGGCTGGATGTTTACAGAATCCCTGCAATTAATGTTTAAAACTAGACTGAGTAAATGGATGAAAATGCCTCATTACGGCTCCGCCGAGGCGGTCGGAGACGTTGCTCATCTCTCAGCCCAGCACAGGCTGAGTGAAGCTGCTCGTGGCTCATCTAGACAGAGCCTTGGGAGCTGGAGGGAATGGCCATGACCCCATGAGCAGCTCCTGGTTCCTCCCAAGCTGCTCTGGGTGGCTTTTCCCTTCCCTGGGAGTGGGAATTGTTGCTGGGCGCTCGCTGCGGAGCTGGACGGGACCCGGGTGCTGGGTGGGACCATCAGCTGCTGCCTCCTTGGGTGGCAGCACCCGGGTGCTGGGTGATACCATCAGCTGCTGCCTCCTCGGGTGGCAGTGCCCCAGCAAGCCCTGGCTGCTGCAGTGGTGGGTTTTGAATTGGAAGGTGCCTTTGTGTCTTGCAGGTGTCGCTGGGAGCGTGGCCACGCTGCTGCACGACGCGGTGATGAATCCTGCCGAAGGTAATGCCCCGTGCTGCACCCTTGGCACAGCACCCCAGGCACCCTCTGCCACCTCAGCAGCTTGAGCTCTGCTGACTCTGCCCTGGGAAGGGCTAAATTCTGCTTGGTTATTTCCCCCCTGCTTGTCAAGGGGCTGCACAAGGTCTACCTGGTGTATCGTGGCTCCCGGCAAAACTGGTGGCACCTTTCCTGGCATGAGGCTGTTACAGCTCTGCTAGTGCAAAAACAGATCCAAAGGGGTTGGGTTTTGTGTGAAATTTTGGGCTGCCCCAACAAAACTGAGCTCAGACAAGTGCAGCAGCCAGTGGGAGCATGGCCTAGATGTCCTGGGTAGGTAGAGTCTGGTGTGAAGGGCACTAAGAATGAAAAACAGCTAAAATAAAGAGAATTAGCTGCCCTGCCAGCTCTTCAGGGGTAATGTGCCAGACTTCTGAGCTGGCCCAAAGTCAGGGTTTCTTCAGAAGGAAAAAAGTCTCTAGTGTTTCCAATCCTTTTAATTGTCTCCTGATTAAATGAATTAAATTAATTGGCCTTTGGCTGAGGTCAGTGGAAGTTGTTCCATTTCAGGACTTGGGACCATAGGTGGGGTCTGTTTTGCTTCCCAGGTGACCTGCAGTTATTTCATCACCTTTCTGCCCTTGTCCTCTTGGTGTGGTGGTGCCTGTCCACAACAGCTCTGTGTCCTCACGGGTCCATCTAAGGATTCTCATTAATCTCTCTTAATGCCTTTCTAGCTAGGAGTAAAAGTTCTGTCATTAAGCTTGAGGAGTGGGTTGTCCCGTGGAAGTGGAGAGCTGTGGAACCAGGGCTGAGCTCTGACCTGCTTTCCTCACTCTCTGGGTTGTTTGAGGGCTCTGGGCAGGTTGGGGGAGGCAGAGGATGGGTGAAGCAGTTTGGTAGAAGCCTGTTGGTGAGGAGCTCATTGCTACAGAAATACCTGCTTGGTTGTTGTCCAGGGCAGTGGTGGAGTCCCCATCCCTGGAGGGGTTGCAGAGCTGTGGAGATGTGGTGCTGAGGGCCACGGGGCAGTGGTGGACTTGGTGGTGATGGGTTAACAACTGGACTTGATGACCTTAAGGTCCTTTCCAAGCTAGATGATTCCACGATTCTCGTAGCAGCTTGGACTTGGAAGGAGAGGTTGGATCTGGCTGGCTGGGTCAGGGAGTAGGGCTTGATCTAAGTGCTGGGATGACCAGGAATGCTGTTCCTTGGCTAATAAACCTCTCTCCCCCCCCCTGCCTCTGTCCTGCCCACCCTGCTGGCTGCTGGAGCAGTGGTGAAGCAGCGGATGCAGATGTTCAACTCCCCCTACAAGTCCGTCCTGGCGTGCGTGAGGACCGTGCAGAAGACAGAGGGGTTTGGTGCCTTCTACCGCAGCTACACCACCCAGCTGACCATGAACGTGCCCTTCCAGGCCATCCACTTCATCACCTACGAGTTCATGCAGGAGCAGCTCAACCCCCCCAGGGACTACAACCCTCGCCGGGGGGGGGCAGCGGGGCCCGCCGCCGCCACCACCCCCCTGGACGTCTGCAAGACCTTGCTCAACACCCAGGAGAACATGGCCTTGAGCTCTGTCAACATCAGCGGGCATCTCTCGGGTATGGTCAACGCCTTCAAGACTGTCTATCAGCTTGGGGGGGTTTCGGGGTATTTCAGGGGGGTCCAGGCACGTGTCATCTACCAGATGCCTTCGACGGCCATCGCGTGGTCGGTCTACGAGTTCTTCAAGTACTTCCTCACAAAGCACAAGCTGGAGAAGAGGACATCCTTGTGAAGGACTGGGCAGGAGGCCACGGGGGGCTCCGTGTCCTCAGCCAGCTCTGGAGGACACTGGGCTTCTGGTGGGTTCACAGCTGATGTCCACTCCTCCCTCCCAAGAGAAGGTGGGGTTCGAGTGGTCCCTCAGGGTGTTCCCCTCCTTGCTTAATTAAATCATTCATAAAGACTTATAATAATAT
>NW_008607387.1:0-5703 GCF_000691845.1 Merops nubicus | reverse complement strand
AAGCAAAATTGCTGACTGGTATTTTTCTCTGAAGAAGTTTGAAGATGTAGTTTACTCCTCACTTAGGTGGTAGAGCCTAGGCTGGGGGTGTTATTTTTACAGTGAAGAAGCAAAATATCCTGTCACAGAACTTAATTTTTATATAAATATAAAATAGATGGATAATGTTTATCCTTTATTTTTCTATGTAGGCGTTGGGGTTTTTTTTTTA
Source organism: Merops nubicus (assembly GCF_000691845.1). Taxonomy (NCBI): domain Eukaryota; kingdom Metazoa; phylum Chordata; class Aves; order Coraciiformes; family Meropidae; genus Merops; species Merops nubicus. Next base: position 5,492 of record NW_008607387.1, on the reverse strand, counting down.
AAGTACTATTACAGCTAGATGTTGAGCTGTTTAAAAAAAAGGGCTAAACTCTTCCATTCTGTGTAAGGAAGACACAAAAGCATTTATTTTATATAGCCAGATTGGCTTTAATTGTACAGCATTCAGCCCCCAGATGGTGGCCTGGCTTCTGGTGTGGGTGTCAAGGTACTTGGTGGCCCCTTGCTTGGGGTGGAGGGAGAAGGAATGAGGACCCCACTCTGGGAAACTGCAGGACACCAAGGGGAGGGCACCTTAAAATACCTGCTCACTTTGGAGGGGAGAGGGGGAAACCATCAATGCCATTTTTTTTTACAAGGAGACTCTTAAAAAACGTAGATTTTAAAGAGTAGGGTTTTTTTTCAGACCTTTTTTTCTAAAGGTACATTTTTATGGTGTGTGGTAGCTGCCCAAGCTTCATCCTCCCTTAATTTATTCATACTCTTTTTTGAACTAGAGCCCTGACCCTGCTGACAGGAGTGACCGTGTGTGTCCCAGTAGCTGGTGGGTCAGAGCAGGGTGCATGGAGCTGCTCTGCTGCCTTGGGGAGGACCTGAGCTTCTGTTTACAACCCAGCTATGGAAACACAAGGGTCACATCCTGGCAGCCCCAAACCAGCCTTGGGAAGGTTTTCCCTGTAGAACCAAAGCCACCTCCCAGCTCGTGTCTGACCATAAGCTGCTGCTCATCTCTTTTGGGGAGGAAGAACGACCCTAGAGGGGTTCCTCATGCTGTAGGTTTGGTTTGGCTGCTGTGGGATGCTGAGCTGGGTGGTGTAGCCAGCAAAGCTGTGCCTGCTGGATGCCCTTGAATGGCTCTTCCAAACCAAAATGGATCCTTTAGGTCGTTCCTTGGGTGATCAGTAGCTAATGAGGGATTTTTGGGGGCCTGGATGTGTAATGACAGGACACCAGTTGGCAGATCTCCATCCGGGAGCTGCCCCTGCCAGCAGCTGCTGATGCCTTGAGCTGGCACCATCTCCTTACTGGAGATGTGGCTTCAGCAGCACTGGGGGGTCTACAAGGGGCAGCTTTTGGGTTGGCATGGGTCACTGGAGGTGTCCATCAGCCAGGCACGTTGTGTAGATGACACTAAGCAGAGCTAAACCTCCTACTCCCTTCTTTGGAGAAGGTAAATCAAAGAGCACCTCCCTGGGTGGTGGTGCATGTGCCTTGTGCTCATGAACCATGAGCTTCTTGATGCCTTTTTGTCACTTAAACTGAATGAATCACTGTGTCCAATGCACACTGTGTCTTAAGGTGTAAAAATTGTCAGCTTGGGGCCACTGGCTCTTGGTGGGGTGGCTGGAGAGAGCCCTCAGCTCTCTGCACGTGGAGGTCTCCAAGCTGTTAGCCTTGGGTGTCTTTCTATTGACTTTGGAAACTGGAGTCACTACCAGGAACCTGAACTGCACAAAATATTTATATCAGAGATAAACAGATGAAAAATTTGGGGTCATTTTAATGTTAAGAGGTCTATAGCCTGGAAGGTGACAGCTTTCAGTGTGACTTCAGTAGCTGGGAGTCCTTGGCAGGTGGTCCCCAGTGCATCATCCTCTTCCTCTGGCTGCTTAGCTTTAATATTCCTGACTTCACCTTGCCTGTTTTTGGGAGAACTTCATCTCCCCTGTGGAGTAACTTGTGAGTAAGGACACAAAGGCTGGACTTGCCCAGGGACAGAACCTGTGGCCATGGAGAGACTGGGGAGGGCAGTTGTGCTTTTGGCCAGCTGAGCATTGTCCTTGGAGGGGGACAGGAAAAAGTGTCCTGAGTTTTGAGCACTGTCAACCTCATTTTTCTTCCCAGCTTTTCTTGGGAACTCGCTCTGCCTAGAGCTGAGGGTGAGGAGCACTTTGATGTGTAGAGCTCTTTAGGGACTTCCCAGTGTGGAGCTGGGAAGGAGACCAGTTGGTCTCACAATTGCAGGGGTCTCAGATCTTTCAGGTGTCTCCTGCTGTGCACAGTGCTGGATCTGCAGGTGGGAGCCCTTCACCAAAGCCCCTCCTCACCTCTCCTGGGTTTGCATTTGAAAGTTCTGCTGTGAGTGAAGTTTTATTTTAACCCAGTCTGTGAAACATGTACTGCTGCTTTGTCTGCCACAAACGCACACGTTATTTAAGGGGGAGGATGAGGAACTTTGTCTGCAGTTTATTTTTTTGGTGTGTTTTTGCCTGCCTTGGAATTTTTAAATATTTCCTGAAATGTATATTTAACAATGCAGGAGTTCGTTTGTGAAATGCTGCTACAGTTGTATCACTGGAGCTCAAGGAAATAAAATATTCAGATGTTTGTCCCTTTAGGCTTCTGCTCGTGGCTTTCCTTAGCTGGGTAGTTGGGCATCCAGCAGCAGGAGGGTGCCTGGCTCTGCCTGCTGGCAACATCTCTGGAGGAATGGTGCCTTCTAGTGTTGTCTGAACACTCGGCAGGCTCAGCCCCTCGCCCTCTGAGTCAGAGGAAACCCTTCGTCAGCACCCTGGGGGAGGAAAATGCTTCTGGGAGGGGTTTGGCCGCCTGGCAGGAGCTGATATCTGTGCTGCACTCCTCTAGGAGCCGCTGGAGAGTTTTGCAACGTGCTTCTCCTGGCTGCTGAGATGTGCAAAGCCAACCCACAGGCTGTGGCTTTTTCCAAATGCCCAAACTGGAACCCCTTCCAAACTTCCCAAAAGCTGGAACTTTCTTTTTGGGAAAGAAAGTGCATGGGGTGAAGGCCCTGGGGGAGCTGCTGATTTGCTGAGGTTTCAATAGTTGGTGCATAATTTAAAGGGGAAGACCCAGAAGAGCTGAAGCTGCTTGAGATCTCACCTTCCCCTTCAAGAGAAAGGACAAGAGGGGTTCACTGGAACCATCTCTGCACAGCACTGGGGGGACAAATGCTTCCCATAAAGCTGGTCTGAGCAACATCAGGTCAACCAAAGCTGCTGAGCTGTCCCCAGGGCACTGAGACCCTCAGGGCTTGGCCAAGGTGGGCTTTAAAGGAAAACAGTGATTCTTAACCTAAAATTTTGAATTATGACATCTCCAGCGTGGACTGTTCCAGCTCAAGGTGGAAAATGCTTCTGGTCCTGAGGTAGCTCTGTGCAGGGTGGGGTTTTTTTTAGTTTCCAGCTTGATGTCTGGTGCAGGAACTCCTTGGAGTAAATCTCCAGCCTTAAAAAAAATCTGGAGTTGGGGCTGGAGGATTATTTTGGGAGCAGCTTCATGTAGTTCTGCCAGAGGGGTGAAGCATCATTTGTTTCCTACTAGTTGTATTTAAAAATCAGGTTTGGACTAGATGCTGATCTCCAGGTTTGGGCTTTCCATTCATTCAGGAGGTGTTGACTTCAGCATGCAGCAGGGAAAAGGTGCCTCTAAAAATCCTAAAGCTGGAATTCTGTTGAGATGCAGCCAGCTGGAAGAGGGGAAGGAGAATAATTGTCCCAGGATTTAGCAGCAAACCCCTACCTGGGGATCCTGGGCTGGCTGCAAAGGGCAGTGGCAAGATGCTGCTGTCCTTGGACCACCCCAAGGGAAAAAGGATGTGACTTTTCTCACCTCTTCTGCCCTTTTTCTTCTCATTTTCTTACTGTCAGTAGAAAAATGAAGGTGCAGCAGCCTCTGGATGTGCTGGGGTGGAGAGCAGGCTGATGAGCTTTAGAGATGAGATCAAAAGATAAGGTGCTATTTGTGCTCAGCAGAAGGTTTTTGACAGGTTTCTGTTTTTGTTTGCTGTAGAGTAAATATTTAAACTCCCATTCCACTCGTGTAGTAAATGTGTGTGTACTCCTGAGAGGTGAGGTGTGTAACACACTTCATCCCTACCTCCTGAACACCAAATTCTGGGTTTATATGAAGGCTGCTGGAGACCCCTATATTTCTTTTTCTCAGAGCCACCTTATTCCCAGTAATTCCCCAAAAAGAGAGAAATACTCAATATCTATCTGCATGGGGAGGGATTTTTGTGCTTTGATAGTATGTGGTCAGTAAATGTGTGTGTACTCCTGAGAGGTGAGGTGTGTAACACACTTCATCCCTACCTCCTGAACACCAAATTCTGGGTTTATATGAAGGCTGCTGGAGACCCCTATATTTCTTTTTCTCAGAGCCACCTTATTCCCAGTAATTCCCCAAAAAGAGAGAAATATTCTTAATATCTGTCTGCATGGGGGGGAGGATTTTTGTGCTTTGATGATTTGTGGTCAGAGGGGCATGAATTAGGTGGTTAAACTTGCAGCTAAATGGCTGATAACTCTTCCTGTCCATCCATGTCTTCCCCACTAGACCCAGGGGAGTTGGGGATTTTTACACCTGAAATAAAGAAATAATGCCCAGAAAAAAAGGAAAAAACTCTGAAAAAAAGACTCTGTGCCCCTGCAAGGTGCCCTGGAGAAGTTTCCTTGCCTGCCCAAGAGGGAGATGTGGCTGCATAACCTCCCTGAGGACTTCAAGCTTCTCTCCTTCCTTTTGCCTGGTTTAAATTTAAACCTTTTGGATGTTTTCTCTGATTTTAGTTTGCAAATCAGCATTCCTGAAGTCGGTTCTCTGACTTCATCAAATGCTTATATTGTGCTACATCCTATTGCTGTATAATCATGGAAAATGTGGCTGCTGAGGGGAAAAAAAGACTCTTCATTTGGCAAGTGTGGGGTGGCAGCAGAGCTGGGGGTGCTTGGGCTGAGCCCCAGTTTTCCCAGCAGGAAAAGGCTGCCCCTGGGAGAAGGGGATGATGTTTCCATGGGTGGAGAAGCTGCCTGAGATGACTAGAAAGGCTGAGGGACCTCTGCAAAACATCCCATTGATGGTTATCTCTCCTCCTTTCTGCTTTAAACCTCTGGCATCTGCCTGGCTGGCTGTGGTTGCTGGGTGGGAATGGGGAATTCCTGCAGCATGGGCACATCCCTGGGGCATCTGGATGCTGGGAGGTGGAGCAAGCAAACCCCCAGGGCATCACCCCAGCTCCTCCATCACCTCCCAGCTTTTGGGATGGCTCCTCAGGAAGAGGAATAAGCTCTGGAGGTGCCACCCATGGGCATGTGGCACTTGCCAAGGACCATGACACTGACGTCCCCATCTCCATCTGGGCTGGGTGGTGGTTTGCCTTGGGAATGCAGCTGATTGACACTAATGGTTTCTTTGGAACTAGTACAGATTTTTGTGTAAATATCTTTTGAGAGCATTTTTTAATGCCTCTGGTTTATCTGTAGACCACAGCAGCTCCTTAAACTTGCAGGATTTTCAGCAGCAAAGACCCTACAGGGTGGCAAGTGTTTGCTTGGCTGTGCTCAGCACTTGGTCGTGTCTTGAAGTCTTGGGTTGGTACCAACAAATAAATTTCCTTCTACTGTGTTTTAGACACTGCTAATTTTTTCCTGGGAGTTTATCAGGATACAAGACAAGCAGAAAATTGGTTGAACAGCAACAATATCTCCAAGCTTCTGTAGATGAAAGGAGAAACAGCAGCCAAGGGCTTTGCTGGAGGGTGGAAGGTGCACCTTGAGCATCAGTGGTGAGCACGGGGGG
>NW_008607386.1:25852-29905 GCF_000691845.1 Merops nubicus | reverse complement strand
TTAAGGTCAGCCTAAATCAGCAGCCGTCAGCTCAGAAAGCAGCACAGCCAATTTAGCAAGAGCATGCACCAGTCCAGCAACTCCCCTCAGATGTCTGGGTTGGAAGAACTCAGAAATTGCACATCTTCCAAGCTGACATTAGCTGAGATGGCTACTGGACAGCCTTGTTTTCCTTCCCTTTCAATAAATGAGCTCCCTCGTGGCAGGAAGGTACGTGAGTTCAGAGCTTTCCAGGCCAGGTTAGGGAGGGTTGTCCTCTTTCTGCCCAGAGCTGGCTGTGGAGGCAGTCCCAAGCACTGCAGGGGTCTGTGCCTGTGAATCCTGCAGGGGCAGGGGTCTCCCTCATCCACCCGTGTCTGCACTTGTTACGAGGGGAGGCTGCTCTGGCTGTGCAGCTGGGAGTGCTGAGCAACTGGAATCTCTAAACAAGGAAATCTGGTCCTCTTTAAACGCTGGCGGACAGATCTCTGTCTTCCATCTGTGGCAGCCTGTGCCAAACAGCAGAAATCTGCAGTGTTTGTGGTCTGAGACCTCAGAGAAATAAGTGGCGGGCTCCAAAGTAGTTTTTTTTTAAATACATGCAAGTCTGAAGCATTAGACACATGAAGGAATATTGAATTGTGACAAGCAGGTGGAAGCCAGGGAGTTCAGCTGGATGGGTTGTGGCTCCTCCACCCACAGGGCAAAGCTCCCGTGCAGGGCACAGAGTCCTTGGGCACTGCTGTGGGTGGGCACTGCTGTGGGTGGGCACTGCCGTGGGTGGGCACTGCTGTGGGTGGGCAGCAGTCCCCAGCAGTCCCCCAGGATGTCCCCTGCAGCCAGGTCACCCAGGGTGTTGCATGGCCTAACGTGGTGGGGGAAGGTGCTGGCAGCCCTGCAGGTGTCCCTGGAGGTGCAGGGCTGCTCTTTTCCACCCCTTACAACCAGGAGAGCGGGATGCTGCACTGTGCTGGATTTGGAGATCTCTCCCCTCAAACAGCTCCTTGCTGAGTGCTTGGGCAGGGGAGCTTCACAGAGGGGAACCGCTGTGTTCGCGCGTGGGGCGGGGGCCTGCGGGGAAGGGAGTCAGGCAGAGAGTGGGGTTCTAACAGATGTCAGCCAGCCCTGAGCCAAGAGTTACAGACAGATGTTTTGTCTTGCTCTTACTTGAGGCTTCATCCAAAAAGGACTGTGTGGCTCTTGATGAGCTTTGGATCAGCCCCGGACTGCAGCTGGGAGACAGAGCAGGAGTGTGCACCAGCCAGGGCCAACTGGGCTGTAGCAGTTCAGTCTGGTTAGAGAAGGAACTGGCTCTTGGTGAGAGAAGGAGCTGGCTCTTGCTGGGTCCCTCTTAGTTTTTAATTTGCTACCCCACCTAGGCACTGGTTGTGTTTAGTAACGTGTGTCCCCACTGTGTTGTCCCTTTTGTTTATCAGTGTTATGCAGAGAAGTCACACATTAGAACAGTTTCTGTCTCCTGGCTTGGTTTGACATCACAACCATTTGTCTCCTGTTGCAGTGCCAGGAAATGTGTGTTTCCAGTAGCTGATGACAGGGGTGACACTTGGGTGCCTGGCACCCTGGGAGCAATGTCTTCTGGCTTACTGGGGTGACTGGGGCTGGGTCAGGCTGCTGAACATGCAGCACATTGCAAATAACAGAGGGTGCTATCCACCAAGGGCATCCCCAACGTGTTCCACAACTGTCAGACTTAAAAATTAAAGTACCAATGAGGAGCTGTGAAACAGCCTTGTCTGAGATCAGTTCCTGGTTATAATATCAATAATTCTGAAAACACATTTAACTCCAAAGGCAAGAAAAGGAAGGAAACTGGAGGCAGTCTTTCTGCTTAAATGCCTTAATAATTTAGAGTATTTAAGAGAGCAACAGCTCTCTCCTGGTGGGAGTGTGCTTTGTCCAGCTGACAGGACTCACCTGCCTGGCTGCCACCCACAGGAACCTTTTCTTCAGACCTCCTGAACCCCCATGGCTGGGCTGGTGCCTGTCACTACATGAAATGAAGATGGTAAATGTCTGAGTGGGGTTCTGAACACTCAGGAAACCAATGCCAAGGAAGTGGACAGGATCAGCTGCTGATTCTGTGGGGCTTTTTTACCGTGCTGCTTGAGGAACATGTTTCTGAGTGGAGAGGCAGGTGCACCCTCCTGAGTGGTGCTTTCTGGGTACAGATCACACCTTCTGCCCCCCGTCCCCGTGCACAAGGTGTGTGGTAGCCACATGTAGCAACAGGAGAACGAAGCATCACCATTTTGTCAGGACAAGATACCCAGCACAGAGCATCATAAATTGATCCCAGGAGAACAGACCTAGAATATCAACTGCAGTGCTTTGAACAGATCTGCATGTTGTAATTGTTATTAAATGCTTTGCAGCAATTTGTATTGTCTTACAGCTGACAAAGTGTTTTACCTCCCAGTAACCAACTAATGTAAATAGTGTTGGTATTTTTCCTTTCCTTATTTATAATTGCATTAATTGCTCTGCGTATTAATAACAAACAGTTCAGTGTCAGAGCCCAAGCTGGGGCTGCCAGTAATCCACAAGCAACTTGTTTGCATATTCAGAATAGGAGACTGAAGAGTAATTGCCCCTTTTTTCACAGCTTAAATTTTACATAGAAAAGCCCTGTGTTACCTAAATATTGTCAGGTTTAATACCAGGTCTCGTGCTAACAGAATGTCTTTTGGAAATGAAGAGAAACTTTGTGCTAAGAGATCAGGAGACACCCAATGAAAAGTAAATGAATAGCTCACATTAGGTAGGAATTGTGACTTATTTCAAAACAAAGCTAAGCTTTGAAAAAGATGTTTCCTGCCTTTGAAAATAGCCTTTTTTTTCAGAAGCCAAAGCTGGAAGATCCACATGCAGTGCAAATTTTGATTTGGTAATGTGATTTAATTGGGCTAACAGAGAGTGTCACAAAGAAGCATTCAAGGGCTGACGAAATTGTTCAAATGTGAGCTATTTCTTTGGGAGGTTTCCAGAGAAATAATCTCTCTTCATTGGTACCGTGTGAACTTCAGCATATTTATTCCTAGAGACAAAGCAAACTGGCATTTCAGCATAAATCTGGGTAAATCTTCAGTTAAAGAAAGCCTCCTCCTCAGCTTTCTTGGCTTTTCTTTTAAAATTTTTGTTATCTGTGTCATTATTATGATTTATTTTTGTCTAGCTCCTTGCTGGAGGCCAGGATTTAATACAGCTGATGGCTTTGAGTTACAAACCACTGGTGTTGGTGAGGGCTGCGAAGTAAAGAGTCAGTTCCAACTTACTGCTGCAGATGTGTGCTGAACTCTCTGGGGAAGAGCAAAGGTTGATTAAATTCACAAAATAAGGTGATTCGTAGTTTTCTAAATATGTCACTCAACCTAAAATTAACTCAATTCTTTCCCAGTCACACCCATGCTAATGACTCCTCACGTTCAATCGACCTGCTGTGATGAACTTCACTGGCACCTCATAATGTTTCCTCTGTATTTCCCTGCAAGGGAGGAGTGACTGTAACAGGTACCACATGCAAAGCAAAAAATGGTTGGGGGGTTTATTACTTTTTTAATACCTGCAATTCCATGGTGCTACTAAATTGATTACATTTAAGTAATAAGGCTTCAAATGAGGCACTTCCCTTTTTTTGTGACAGTGTCTCCTAAAGTTTAATTCCCCAGAGATTTCATGTGTGATAGTGATGAAAGTGGCTCCTTCTAAGGCAGCATCCATGATTGAAAAATAAATTATTTAAAAAATAAAGTTGAGGTTATCTTTTCATGAAAAAAGTGACAATATTAAAATGCTTTAAGACGTTAAGATAATATGGTAAATATGATTTATTATTATTATTATTTCTATAGTTAGAATCACCTTGGAATGCCATTTTTAGCTGTGTTACCAGCAGCTATAAGAAATACAGAAGTAACTTGTAAGTTGGCCAAAATCTACTTTCCTGCTAAGTACAAAAATATATTATTTAAATAAAAATGTGATTATCCTTCATTTGTACTTGAATCCTGGGTAAACCTCCAGAAGGCTGCCATGGATTGTGACATGGTATCTCTC
>NW_008607386.1:0-25841 GCF_000691845.1 Merops nubicus | reverse complement strand
CCCTGTCCCACGATTTTCCCTCAAAGCTTTACAGAATCCTGGATGAAAATCAACCTTGATCCATGTAACAAACATCACTGTAGTGTTGACATGGGCAGGACACAACAGCTGAAAAGGTTTTTTCTTTCTGGGTTATTCCAAATTGTTACTGGATTTGGTTAGAAGTTTTGTTGTTTGCTTCTTTTGGTGGGTTTTTAAAAAATGATTTTCGTTATTTCCTTCCTTGATTCATTCAGTGACATCAGCTGTAGTGGCCAAAGAGTTTCCGTGGTGACAAATTGTAGTGTTACTGGCATCCTTGTATGAATCAGGTAAGAGAAAAACATTAGCTGAGGCAGTTTACTTGCAAACACAAACCAGAACTACTTGGTAACCAAGTCTGCAGGAAAGTGGCTTGGAAATCAAAAAATTATTTTAATATATCAGAGTCTTCAATACATCCAAAGATGCCAGCATGGCTTGAAGCAGAAAAGGGATCTGTTCACATCTGGGAACAGCAACCAGCTGGAGAACACTTCAAATAGATAAGTAACTCATTAAGAGTGAATGTATTTAGCCACAATAAAATATATGAAGTTCTTGCTCATCCTCTGAACTATAACTTGCATCACAGCCCATTGTGATTAAGGTCTATCTCTTTAATAACTTAAAAAGATCCTGAGTACTTTTGCCGTGACACAGATCCAGTTCTGGATCCCTGTTGGCAGGAGCCAGGATCTGGAGCTCTGCAGATGATGGAGTTGCATCAGGCTTCTGTAAATTCAGGTGAAATCTGCCTTGTGCTCAGTGTACGTAGCGAGGAACGTTCGTCCAGATTTGGGAGGCCCCAGATGATGCTGGTTTATGGTACACTGGATCATCATGGATTTAAATAATATTTGGGACACAAGCTAATAATGCCAGAAAGGCCCTCGATGTGTACAATGCCAATATGAATGAATTCCATTCCCTCAGTGGGAATGTTGTGCCTTGCCTGGGCTCAGCCCTGATTTCCAATAAGTATGGAAATAATGGCTCACAGTGCTGCAAAGTGTGAGGGGATCTCGAGGGAAATCTCATCAGATGATGGGATAGGTTTGAAATTAATCCATGTCCCCACTGTATTTACCCAATCTACGACTGTCTCCCTGATGGCTTCTAGGGCAAAGTGAACTCCACCCCTCTGAGCCAGTGAGGGACCTGCTGCAGTGCATCCCTTGGCAGGGGCTGCATTTCCTTCTGGGCTGATACAGGCAACTCAGGAAATGCTGATCTAACTCTTCTACACTGCAGACACGTTCTCGTCTGGTTTGTAACCTTATTATGCCCCATCATCATCCTTCTTGCAGTTCTCCTTGCTGACAGTCCAGCAGACATTAATTTGTATCTTATCTTTTTTCAAAATCTGAAAGGGAAAAAAAATTGTTGAGAGCTTCTTGCTGGCAGCGTGGCGACGAGCTAGCTATAGATCCATACATCCAGCTGCCATTCCTAGGGTGTTCTTTGGTACAAGGCTGCTTTGTGACATCGTTCTCACCTCTTTGCAGGCTGGTTTGGGGTTGTGCCAGGCTTTGCCTGCTCACGTGTGCAGGACTGTGTCATAGAATCACAGAATGTCTGGGCAGGAAGGGACCTCCACAGGCCATCTAATCCAACCCCCCACGTTAAGCAAAAAGCTATCTTCTCACCATCTTTCCCTGAGAAAGAAGGGATTATCCTCCATGGAAGGATGTCCACTTCACCACACTTGTAAGCACTGAGTACCTCAAGAAGCATGTGACAAACTTGCCAGCCCATGGGTTGAGGCTTTTGAATCTGGAGGGTCTGTGAGGTTTTGAATCTGAGTTCTGGAGGGTCTCAAGTTAAAAGTTCAATTATGGATCCTTAGAAGATTTTTAAGCTTTATATGATTTTAAGATGTTCTCCACTCAAGAAGACTTAAAAGGACTGGAGAGAAATTGTCTTCTTCAGTGACCCATTCCAACCCTCTCGTTTACATACCAGCACTAACTAGTTTGGAAGACTAAGGGCAAAAAAGATGTTAGCACCATGTGAGATGTGCAAGGGCTTCTAGCCTGGACTAGACTTTAACTTTTTTTTTTAAAACAAAGTTCCTTTCTACATTGATTTTTTGAACGTGGAAGTAGAACAGGGGAGGCACTGTGCAGTTCTGCAGCTTCTTTCTCCTCTCACTGATTGAGCTTCATTGATACCTGGCTTCCCCATTTAGCCCTCAGTCTTCCCTGGGGCTTCCTTCCTGTTGTAAGATCAATTCTTTCTCCAAAAGGCATTTTCTTTGTTTCTTTGTAATTTCTTTCTCTTTCTCTTCCTCTAGGATCCTTTCTGTTGTTTTTTCTTCTTCCATTTCTTTTTCCTTATTGTCTGTACTTGCCTTTACCCTTCAGAGAACCTGTCTCTCCTTTTCCTGCCCCTAGCCACCAGCTGTGGCCAGCAAAGGGTTGAGCAGGCAGCCACCTTTCTATCTGTCTGTAAATTTGGAAATTTCACATAGATATTTGGTAGAACTCTGTTTAGAGCTTCATTTTTTTTCTTCTCCATTTGGATGGACTGTTGGATCAGTGTATCAGCAGTCAGATCTGACACTAGTGTCAAAACACAACAGATGCCTGGCTCCCTTTAATTAATCATATAGAAGAGAAAACAAGAGAAAGCCCACATAATAATTTATCTCCTCTGATACTAATGTTTCCAGATTCCAATCATCTTTATCAGCTCTGAAAAGCCATCTGAGCATATATTAGAATCTCATACACTTTATTTGATAGGTTCAAATGCAAGCACCTTTTTTGTACCTCGTGTTATTCATGGTGGCTGGATTTATAAGTTCATTGTAATTATATTTCCCCTCATATCCACTGGAAGAGGAGAGAGGTCTGTATGGGTCTGTATTCCTGCTTCCCTGGCTGAGCCATAGCAGCTGGAACGGGGCATGCACCATCCACAGAGCCACGTGCCAAATTCCAATCAATTAAACACCAGGATGACCAGAGAGGAAATATGGATTGGTTAAATGGCTGCTGCTGCCAGCACAGACACCAGACAGTGAGGCTGCAGCAGGAGAACCTGAACAATCATTATGACTGATAATAATGTGAGAGATGGAAAGAAATCAGGTTGGTTTTTTTCAGAATCAGTGTTGTCTGTAAGTGACAGACTAGGGAAAACCAATTGTTATTATTTATCAGCTGAGCTGCTTTTCAATTGAATTGTTTGGGCTTTTTAAACTTTATATGCTGAGAAATTAATAATTTAAGTATACCTCTTCGTGCTTTCTGAAGCGTTGAAAAATACGAGCCTGAATAGCGTGTGGTGCTTAAAATTGTGTTTCACATGGAGGTATTTATCCATTTGTCATGTGGCTGGAAAATTAATAATCGTCTTTGTGCACCAAAACTTTTGTAGTGAATGTTTGCTGAAATTTCATTCTCTAGAAGCCCTTTCGAAGCTGTGCTGGTCAAAACATTTTTGTTTCTGTGTAGTGTAATGTGTATTTGTTCAAACAGAGAAATGCTTATCTGCTGCAAAGATAGCAGTGATAAATTACCTCAGCTTTCCTGCTTACCTACTGTTTTCCACTTGGCATTAAATTCCTTCTTGAAGTAGATAGATCTGAATTCAGAAAGTTACCTTGATGCCTTTTTAACCAATCTCTGTGACCTGATGAAAAAAAAAAAAAAAGGAAATTTAGTCATCTAAAGGATGATCCTTTTTGTACAGTGCAAACCCCACTGGGTGCTGAGAGGATTGCAATTTTCACCATTTTCTCTGGGCTGTATTGATTTTCTGAGGGTGTGCAGGACCTCTACCTCTGCGGTCACAACAACAGCACTTTAGATATCAACAGAGTAACTATCTGTTGAATCTAAATAGCATGCAAATTGAGCTCCTCAGACTCATCCTATCTCATTATGGGTAATGCTGCATGCTCTCTCTTAATCCTTTTGAAAAATTATTGACTCCTGAATAATTTTCTTTTACTACTTTAAATCATATCTTCATGAGTTTGGTTTTTTTTCTCTGTCATTGACTTTTAAGTTCAAGGATCTGTTTTATTTCTCATCAGAAAACAAATTTCCCTCTATGCTTAACATGAGGTACTCCATGCCTGTGTTTTCTGGTTTAATGGAGGTTCTTCAGCCTCTCCTGGCTTTTCCCTGAATAATGATCCTCGTGCAGTGCACAATGGGAGCCTACAAAACCAGAAGAGTAGCAAAACAGTTCAAAAAGCTAAAAGGCAACGTGCTCTAAGGAGCTGCAGTAGCATATTTGAACGTGAAGGAAAAAGGAATTGGGAGCTCTTCCCTTGTCCTTCAAACAGGAGCTGCTGCAGAGCATAGCTGAGGCCAGCCTGCTGTGTTCAGAGATTCCTGCCTGCTGATGTTTCTCTCAATAAGCCAAGCTTTCTCCAGGGCAATTTTGCACCATTATTTGTGTCGCTGCTCACCCTTTTGTACTGCCATCTGACATGGATTGGGATTGAGACCCTCTTCCCTCAGTCCCTCTCAGAACATGAGGAGCCTTGTGCTCTGGCGTGGAGGCTCACTGGGGTGCTAACTACAGCTCAGAGCTCAAATGTTGGGGCACTTGTTCCTTGCTCTACCACCAGCTCGTCCTCTGACTTTCCCCTGGGTGGTGATGGTGTTGGCCTGGGTTTGGTTTCTCTCTGTCTAGAATGGGAGTGTGGGTAATGATGCTTGCTCGTGTATTAGAGTAGTTCAGTTGGAAGACACTCACAGTGGTCTTCTAGGGCAACTGCCCAACCCCTTCAGGGCTGAACTGGAGCTACTGTGCTGCACAAGCTGAGATAGAAGACATCCACTTCTGTAAGGTAAAACTCTGCTAAGCTCAATAGAGTACTCATTATTAGAATTATTATTATCTTCATGACTATTATTATTTCTGAGTTCCAGCTGGGTCCTCTGCATTCCTAAAGGGATTGATTTTAGTGTAAAATCCTACTAGGAGAGATACACTTTTAAATAGAGAAAGTCAAGGACATTTAGCATCTAGCAGAGCTGGCTCCACAGCAGAAGCAATCCTGCTGTTACTTGGGGGCCAGCAGGATCCGAGCCCTTCCCGTGTGGGAGAGCTGTCTGACAAAATTATTTTTAAAATGCTACTTCACATTAAAAGCAGTGGCAGAAAATTGTCCCCAGGATGGTATTATCGGTGTGCAGGCAGCAGTTTAACAAGGAGCTCTTCCAGATACATTCCTAGTCTTTTGAAAAAAAAATAATCTGTTTTCTGGAGTACATTAGCCTGCAGAGAGGAAGGAACAGGGAAACTATTAATACATTTTGCCATTGAAACACAAATGCTTTCTCCTAACTCTAGCTGAGAACAGAGGTACTTCTCTCTTGGCAAGCAAATGCCTGTTAAGGGCACTTTGCTTGATGCATTTGTGCTATTCTGTAATCTTGGTGGTCTGCACAAATGGGCACAGTCCCCAGAAAAATAACAGCAGGCATAAGTTAATTAAGCAAGAGCACCCCAGTGGTGTGGTGGTGGGAGGGGAGAGCACGCAGCTCACCTCCCACTGCTGGGGGGGCTGGCTCTGAGTTATTTCCCAACCCTGCAGCCCTTCCCAGGCAGGGTTTTGGGGGTGGGATCTAGAATTGGTGTGGTGTTGGCAGAAGTACCCTCTCTGTGAACAGAGCTGCTGCTGCAATTCTTCCTTCCCAAAGGAAATACATGTTTGATTTTATTGACAGTTTTTAGGCTGGGTTACTTGACATGGGAGTGGAGCAGGCAAGCTGAGTTTTGTGGAGGGTGGGAGCATCCTCCTTCTGGAAAATCTTCCAGACATTGTCTCATTATGAGGAGAATTTGATCCATTCTAGAGATGAGAGGCTGCTGTTTGCACAGTTTGATGAAGGGTAGGCACTGTCAGGTCTAGGCGGTGTGATGGATTTCTTTATATTCAGAAAGTAATCCAAGTGTATTAGAGACAGGTAAATAACTTCAAATCCCTTCCTTCCTCTCCTTTCTTTTCTTCCTCTCCGTCCTCTTTTCCCTTTCCTTCCTCTTCTTCCTCTTTTCAATTCCTCTCCTCTTCTTTCCTCTGTAGTGCCTGAATTTTACCAGCGAGTTCTTACACAGCCTTTGGTGACCCTGCACATGTAGCAGCACTCTGCCTGAAGTTTTATTACAGTGAAATCATCAGGGGAGAACAAGAAATCAGTGTGGCCAGATAGTTATTACCATGTTTTAAAAAGGTAAAAAACCTTTGGAGACCAGAGCTGCTGTGGACTGCTGATGTGTCATTAGCAGAGCTGTCTTTTTGCCCTGCAGTTCCTTGCCAGAGATGATCAGGAGGAGATGAAATACTCTGCCAGGAGGCTCTTGCCCTCCTCCTGCCCCACCCCAACAGCAGCATGATGGCTGCTGCTAACAGTAGCCACCTGCTTCCCTTCAAACCCTCCTCATGCTAAACACGGTCGTTTCAGAACAGTCATTACACTTCTGGAGCAAAGCAAATCTCCAAGTCCCACTGATTGTGTTGTGTAGCAACCCTCCTGTATGCTGTTCCTGCTGCTTGGAAGGCTGGTGGCTGCTTGGCAAGCTCAAGAAGAAGCTTCTTTCCAATAACAGTGTTTTTCTTTTTTCCTGGAGTGTGGTATTATTTTTCTAGTGGTGTGATTAGAAAAGAAAATATATACAAAGCCAAAGAATTATTCCGCTATATTTATAATATAATATTATGATGGGCATTAAATAAAGTCATTCAAGTGCTTGAGTTCATTCAAGTATTTTTTTTGGGCTTTTTAAAAGAAATAATTGTCACACAGAAAGCCTTGCCTGAATAGCAATTATTTGATTAAAAGAATACTGGCCCAGGTCTTGTGCTTGGCTTTCTACAAGCTGAACCATGCAATCATGTTTTATTGCCATTGTTGAACGTAGATGGATTTAAGCAGGGCCTCTCCCACGTAGGCTCTTTAGTGCTACTTTTAAGGAAGAGAGCACAAGCGAATTGAAATGAAATCCCAAACCAAATAGTTAGGCAGAGTGTGGGACAGGGTGTGAAAAGAACCCTGGAGCTGTCAGAAATAGCAGGAGGAGCACTACACAGGGAGGAGATCAGAGAGCTGGAGTCTTCCTGAGGGTGGAAAAATAGCATTCTTCCTTCCAAGAGCCCTTTGCTTTGGCTGGGTGCAGCCCCATTCCCTCTGAGCCTTCTGCTGCCTCCAACGCTCCCAGCTGCAGCTGGAACCCCTCCCAGCCGCCTGCAGGCAGCCCCAGAGAGCAAGCTCAGCTCCGGGGCCTTCTCAGACCCACCCTGCCTAAGGAACACGATTTCTTAAACGGGCATAAGGAGAATTAAAAAAAAGAAAAAGCTAAAATCGTTGTAGAGGTTGAAATGACTTGTGTTCTGTCCATTGGGATCTGAAGCAGTGAGCTGGAAGGGGATATTGCACTGCTGCAGATCTCAGCAAGGAGCAGAGAAGTGCCAGAGGCTGAGCCTGGGAGACTCTGGGCAAAGCTTCACGTGGCTGAATCGTTCCTGTTCTGCAAAGTGAATAGCAGCTGATTGTTAACGCCTGGGCCCTGCTGGTGGTAGGAGCCTGGAAAATGGCTGAGGCTCTCCAGTGAAATACAGTTGAAAGTCAATTTTTAACAAGGCGAGTCCTGTCTGCAAAAGCCTGCCTGATGTAAAATTCCTTTTGCCAAGAATGGAACCAGCAGGGACTCAAAAGAAATGGCAACAAACAAGCTCAGCTTTTCCAGAGGTGATGGAAATGTGCTCGGAGCAGTGGTGTGAGCCCTGGGTGATTCTGGGTGTGTCACCCAACATCTGTCCCTTGCAAGGAACTCCAGAAATACTTGGTGTGTCCTCAGCAGTCTGGAGAGACTTGGCAAGAGATGTCACTGGGAGTTTATTTGAAATGTAGTTCCAGGGAAGTATGAAGTAGATATTTTTTCATGTCAAGATTACAGGAAGGGTTGAAGAAAACCCAGAGGTGCAATTATTTACCTTAAGGCATCTGATTTTTACAGGTTCAAATAAGCCAAATGTGTTTCTTGTCTGCTGCTACTGGAAATGTTGCAGGGTTTATATGGAGTTTACTCTTTTTATCCACAAATAAACATCTATAAATGGTTCTAAATGCCAATGGGGTTTGTAATAGAATTCTGCAGAATTACCACAATGGTCTGTTCCTGTTGCTGTAACTGACACAGTCTGAGGAGCTGCCACCAGATCTCTCTGTGTTACCAGTGTTCTGTATTTTCTTTTTTTACAATTTTTTACAGAATTTACAATTCTGTATTGTATTGGGTCACTTCCATATTTTGCATGTCCTAAAGAAGACGTTGCAAGGTTTTTGGCCTGAAAGAGAAATATATGAAATTATTGGTGGGTTTGTTTGTTTGTTTTTTCCTGTAGCATTGTAAAAATTAAGATAGGTTGTGTGGACGGGAGGAAGAAATCATTGTTTTGAGTTTCTTCCCAGTGGTCAGGATGGAGATGGATTGAATAGACAAGAGGGAACATTCCTGAAGATATCATAGAAGGGCATATTGTTCTTTTAGTTCCACATCTAGTCTCCCAAGCACCCAGAAAAATCCAGAGTTAAAGGGGTTTTGTTTTAATAAACATGTATTTCAGAAAAAAGTAAAGTAAAAATGCAGTGGACTATGCTTGCCCATCCTCTGTGGATGGCCTCATAACCAGGAAAAGATGTAAAAGAAAAAGTAGCACTGAGTCCTATAGCTTCTAGAGGAGTTTCAGCACCACGGGGCTGCATAAAATCAATGCACTTAAGCAATTCAGCCTCAGCTTTTAAGTGTTTACTGAGTCTGTTCTCTTCATAGATCTTCTGGGTTAGCATGAACTGTTTCTGTTATGCACTTTGCATGAGCCCAAGAGGTTCAGCATCCCTGGAGGAGATGTCAGACCAAGGCAGGGTTTCCAGCAGAGAATCCCTGCTGCTCATTTGCTTTGGGCATCAGGCAGAACAGTCCTGCTGGCTGTTATTAGATCACCCCTGTTCAGAGCATTAAGCAGGGTTAAAACCTGACTGATTTTTTCATCCAGACACTGTGTCACAGTGGGAAATGGGGATGGCTATTTTGGGACAGGATTTGACCTAAATTTGCTTCTTGGTCAGATTTGCATACTGACCTCTTCGTTTTGAAAACTCTGAGTTCTGCCTGCTGTGGTCTGAGGAAATCTCTGACTGGTCTGTGTTAATGATTGTGGTATTTCAGTGCCCCCCGTGTCTTTGCTGGGCTGTTCTGTGTGTGCGTGGCTGTGAGTGGGCTCCCCAGTCACTACGAGTGCCTCAGGCATTTGGGGCTGCATCTGGGAGAGCTTCTTCATCCCAAAGGAGAAGAACAAGCATTGGGGTGGTGGGGAAGGGATGGGACTGGGCGTTAGTGGAGTGAAGGAGGAGAGGAGTGTGTACCTGATCTTCAGTTGTTTCATTTGCATCACCATTATGCTGTGAGTGAAGAGTGAGAGAAGGATCAGTCCAAGGGCAAAAGTAGAACAGCCTGACAGAGAGCAAAGCAGGGAGAGCAGGTGGAATGAGGTTGCTCAAAGCTGGAGGAGAAGGCCAGAGGAGCTGTGTGAAAGCCCCTTGCCAGACTCTGTGCAAGTCTGCTCTGCACTTGAGGACAGCTTTCTCCAGGCCAGCAGTCATGGCTAGCTGGTTTGGGGAGCTCCAGGGAGCAATGAAGATGCAATGGCAAAGAGTTCATCTGTGGCCGTTCAGGGATCCCAGGAATGGATTTTGGATACTGTTAGATTGATTCCTGTGCATACTTTGTTTTAACAACTGTTACCAGCTAGGAGAGACAGATTGAGGTGGCTCAGCAATGTCTCCATGCTGCAAATGCACCTTTGTTCTCTCCCCCCTTGCGTCCCCATTGCCCAAAGGCTTCTTCTCCTCTGGTTCTTCTGCCAGCAAAGGGTCTTTGGCTAAATGTGTAGCAAGGAAGACTCACTCAAGCAGATTCTTGACTTGACTTCAATCCATCTTCAAATTTGTGTATGAAAAATGTAATAGGGTAATTTATCACCTTCCTTCAGGTACACAGATAAAATTCTGGGCACCCAGCAACCTTCATTTGTACTGAAAATGAAAGGGAAGTTAGCCAGCTAAATAGCAGCACCTTTTCCTGTCTGACATGGATTACTCAGAAGGGAATAATCATCAGTCATAGTTTTCCACCAGCAGCTTTACCTGATCCTGGCAGGTAAATCAGAGCAGAGCATGGTGCTGTCCTCTACTTCTCTGCTTGTAGGAGTTCTGCAGCAAACATCCAGTATAACCCCTGCAGAACTTTCAGTATGGCTTTAAAAAATAACTAAGGAATTTGAAATAACCATGATCTGTGTAAGAGCAAACAATAAAGTGCATGTGGAGGAGGCTTCATTAAGATTGCTTGACCTGTGAGCCAAATAAAAAGGAGGACAA
Source organism: Merops nubicus (assembly GCF_000691845.1). NCBI lineage: Eukaryota > Metazoa > Chordata > Aves > Coraciiformes > Meropidae > Merops > Merops nubicus. Next base: position 15,420 of record NW_008607386.1, on the reverse strand, counting down.
GACAGGCTTTCCTAGTGATTTACTTTCTATGCCCATGAATCATGGGTTTTTTTTCCTCTGTTATTGTGATTGCATTTTTTTTTTCTTAGCACTGCTTACCCTATGATTATGGGTAGGGGAAGTAAAGGGATTGTGATATTTTCTCAGCAGTGATGAAAGGAACAGGACACTCCAAGGACATTCAGTAGAAGTTGTTAGGACTGCAGGATGCTGTAGCTGGAGATGAAAGTGCTGTGTACGTCTGTCTTGGGTTAATGTGAGTCATGCTGAAGGATGCTGGCTCCACTATAAGTGATATTGATCTTGCATGTTTACTTTTTAACTTATCAATTACATTAACTTCCTTTTTTTTCTCCAGCATTTGTGGGGGAGTACACTGTCAGGCTGTCAGCCCCACGGGAAGAAGCCAGGCAGTTCCTGGTGGCAGAAAACAGGGCAAAAGACACTGTTTAAATATTTACCACCAAAAGAGAGTTTTGTTTAAAAAATAACTGTATGTTTTAACATATTTCTCCAAGGGGCTTCTTGGAAAAGAAAAAAATAAAACCACAAAATTTTGGAATTTTTAAGGAGCTTTCAAAATGTTCAGGAGCATTTGCAAAGTAGTGCAAGTGAAATCTATTTTAGGGTGGATTGATGTGGTTTGGCCTTTTTCCTGGTTTTGGGAGAGAGGAAGGGCAGAGAAAGCAGGAGGGGCGGGGTGCTCTGCAGTCAGTGGGAAGCCTTGGGTTTGGAAACCCCAAAATGAAAACCAGCAAATGTGAAACAGTGGCTTCTGGCTTCCTTCCTGTGAGCACAAATCCAGCAGCTTAATAACAGAATTTAAAAGTCCTCTTTTGGGGCTGTGGAAGAAAAGGACAGAGAAGTAATTAGTACTGGTCTAAAAAAAAATCCACAAGGAAGACATTTGTCCTTGGTAAAATGTTTCTCCATGTTGCTTTATGGTTTCTATTTATCCAGACAAATGATTCCCTGGATATAAAGCAGCACTTTGGACATCACATGAGGTTACTCTGCAGGATGATAACGTGGCTGTGACTGAAGGGAAGGAGGGAAACCCCCACAATACACCCAACTGCAAGCTGGAGTTCCCTTCAAAAACAATATTTTTGATCCAATTATAGTAGCAGGTCAGAGAATTGGTGTGCTTTCATCCTGATGGTATTGTGTGATCTCTCAGTGATCTCTGGAGGCCCCTTCCAACCCCTAATATTCTGTGTGGGATATTAGTTGAGCTATGCAGCTGAATAACTGGAGAGGATTTAGTTATGACAGTTACTGGTGTTTTTCAGAACATCAGGGACCTGGCCAGCAGATTGTGCAGCTACATGAAGTTAGCTCATGATTACATGAAGTGTTACATGAAGAAGGAGTTACATGAAGTAGAAGTCGATCATGATTTTCTGGATAATTGGGGTCATGATTACATGAAGTGTTACATGAAGTAGGAGTTACATGAAGTAGAAGATTTTCTGGATAATTGTTTTTTTTTTCCTAACAAATGAGAGCATAATTATTGAGTAACTTCTACAACAGTCCTTACAGGTGTTTTGGTTTATTTTGCTTTGTTCCCCCTTCCCCAGTAGTTACCTTAATCTGGTGGAATGTGAGTATTCCCTTAATAGAAGCTATGGGGAACCTTCTGGTTAGCTCAGTACACTTAACACTGTACTACCAAAGATGTGGTTTGGCACATGCAGAGGTTAAAGGGAGATTGGTTTATCTTCAAGTTGATGTTTTTTTACTCATGAAACCCAAGTATTTTTCTTCAGAAGGAGTTTAGGCAGTGAGAGTGGTACAAATCATCCTAAACTCTGCAAGAATGACAGGAGACATGGGCTGTTATCAGCAGAGCCAGTGCAGGTCGCTCACAGGTGGGCTGAAGGATATTCTTTTCCCTTTTGTTAAAATACCTGCAGGCAGCCAGGAGCAGTTTAACTTTTGTGGTGCTGTTTTATTAACTGAAAGAACATTATGAGGTTTTTACACGGGAGCTGCACTGTGAGGTCTCAGCTCTTCTGAAGACAGCAGCTACAGAGGTGTGAGAGATGGAGGGGGGCATGAGAGCACCCTTATCACATGTACCCCACTTGCTGCTTCTCCACAGTGTGCCAAGTCAATACCATAAACACCAAACCCACCTCCAAAACTGGATAAATTCCTGGGCTGACGTTGGAGGGTGGAGGTGACAGACCAGGCCAGTGATGGCAGTGCAGTTGTTTGGTGTCTCCCATGGCACACCAGCTTCTGGTCAGCTGGGAGAGGATGGACACCAGTGACATGGGTGGAACCACACTCCCTCTCTGCCAGCAGTGCTGCCAGCTCTGTGGCACTCAGTGCTGAAACACTTGGGGCAGATTTCTGAGAGGGTCTCTGACTGAGAGTAGTTTTGTTTAGATCTCTCATGAAAAAAAAACACAAAACTAAAAGACATCATTTGGGAGAAAAAGCTTGTGATGTTCAGAGCAGTGTATTTCCTAGTGACAGACAATCCTCTGTTATCTGCCACGTTTAGTTCACACTGAAAGCAGTGCCCACGTGGGAAAACGTGCCTTCTGCAATAGCTGGGTCTGAAGAATCTCTGCTGGGAGTAGCACTGAACTGCTGGGTCACTGCTGGGTCCTTCTGGCCTAACAGGCCTCTTCCAGCTCTGAAAAGCTGACAAGTTACAGGAAAAGATGAATAGCCTGTGCTGGGATGCTGTGTCAGTTGTATGGGATGGAAGTGGGTCGTGCTGGACATAAAATTTCATGGAAAGATGTTGTGTCAGCATCCAGACATCTGAAGGCTCCTCTGCTGAGGGGTGTGTCTGCTGCTTCTGCCATCACATCTGTCTGGAGGAGGTGCAAAATTCCCCTTCTGCCTCGTGCCAGTGCTGCAGGGCTGGGGAACTCCTGCTCCTGCTCTCCTCTCGTTCTGTTTGGTGTCTCACCCTGGCACGGGAAGGACTGTGGTGTGCCAAGGGTCCCACTGGAAAAGAAGCTTTTCCAAAAAATAGGGAGGAATCAAATGATAATTTCTCATATCACAGATGATGTGAAATTTTGCTCTTCTTATGGCACTATTAAAATGTCTGAGAAAGATGATTTCTTCAAACGCTGTAGAGAAGATTTCTGTGGTGCATCCTTTCCAAAATGGGATAATGAGTAAGAAAAGAGAAGACAAATTGCAGGAATTGGCTTGAGAATAATGGGTATTGTGCATTAGGTATTCTAGAGTAGAATGGAAAACTTTTTATTTAACACTACTGTTCAAAATCTCAGGATTTGGACTAGTTCATTTTCTCTTCCACTTGGGTTTGAACATTTCATGTCCTTTAGAAATTAGATGTTAAAACCATTGTTCCCAGTAATAATGCATTAAGATGGGAAGTGCTGGATCTCAGGCATATTAAGCAGTAAATACTCTGAGTTTTTGTTGTCACCACATAGATTTTGATAATCAGTTCCCTAATAATACAATATGGTGCCTCAAACTGATGTGTTTATTGTTCAGAAAAGATGGAGAGGCAGACGTGGTGCCTCGCTGTGAGATAGAAGGGAAGGTTTCCAAAGCACTAAATGTAGTATTGAGCTTGCTGCATTAAATGGTCTGTCTTTATTTTGGCTAAGTCACTTAGCTAATAATTCTGATTTTAAGTCTCCTTAGAAATATTTTTTAGAATACTGCCAGAAAATAAACCCCCCTATTTGCAATCCTAGTGGAGAGAGGAACAAGTCAGCCTCTTGTCTTACTGTGATGTCCTGAACGCTTTGAAATACTTCTAAATTTATACATTTTGAGGTGAATACTGCTGTAAAATCCAGGTCACTTCAGAAATTGAAAAACTGGTTTCCTCAAGGCAGGCTTTCTTAGCATGGGTGCAGTCTGGTGGTAAGGTATTGAAAAAGTCTTTTTTATAGAGTGGAGTTTCCTCTGTCTCATACTTTGCAGCTCAGATAATGGGCAGATGAAGTGCAGGACAACTGCTGAGTGCATGAGCAGATCCTTAAAGGCATCTATTTTGTGGAATTAGAGAAAATAGAGCCTGTTTAGAATAACCCAGATAAACTACCAAATATTCAGCTTCCATTTATTTCCAGTTGTCTTCGAAGGTAAGGAGATTAGTGTGTGCCTACAGAGGAATCCCACTGGATCTGCCTTTTAAGTTTTTGCAGGATACACAGTTGGGTAGGCACATCTGTAGGGCTGCAAGGAGAGAACTGTCTCTCGTTTGTTTTCTCCAGTCAAGCATAAATCACTAATTTTAAGGGCATTCTACCCTTGGTTTAGATTTGTTTATTTTAGTTTTATAGACCCCATTTAAAATCCATTTTAATGAGCTGTTTATGCAGTGATAGTGTTTTTAATATATGTTTAGCTTCCATGCAACTCTAAGTCAGGCAGTGATGCATGAAGAGGGCATGAATTAATAATATGGGGAAGGAAACTGAAATACCTCCAGTGTGGGTACCTGCCTCCTGGTGTGCTTGCCCCTGATTGAGAGCAGGGGCTCAAGCTGCCATTTCTCTCCTGGGGGCTGGCTGGTTTTGCTGCCCCTGGTGCATCCTGCAGCTAGTCAGGGCTCCCAGCCTGGTGCGTGAGTGATCTCGAAGGTGCTGTGGTGGTGAGTGTGGGATGTAGATCAGGGGATGCCAAGGAGCAGCATTTCACCCCATATGCCATCTGCAGGACACTTGTTCTGTGCTTAGCTGGCTCTGTGTGGGTGAACTGCAGTAGAATGGTGCTAAGAGTCAAGCCAGCACCTCTCATCAGCTTCACCCAAGGCCGTGGCTGGCCAGCCTGAGAGCCTCTGCCAAGTACTTGAAAAGTGTGGCAAGCAAACCCAGCTCTGGGGAACCCAGAAGTGTCTCTGGTGGGGAGCATAATGCAGGGATGTCAGCTGGGCAAAGACTTTTTGGGTGCTTTGCTTGCCTGCAGCTTTCCTAGTTGTGGCAGATCTGCGTGGGACGGTTTGGGGACCTGAGCCTTGGCACAACACAGGGCATGAGGAGGCCTTTTGGTGGCCTTTGTGTGTGCCTGCTTCCTGGCCACTCGTAAGGAGCTTTGTAATCTGTCTCCAGACATATCTTGAGTATCATAACAAGAATAATTAAAACTCAAATAGCAATTTGGTGCTTTGACCATCTGGGATCCAGGCTGAGAGATGAGACACGGCACAGACCCTAAAGCTGTTAGGAAGGTAAGCTTTCTTACTCTTTTTTGTAATTAATTTAAATGGTTCTTAAATGATTTTTAAATGAGTTCATACTCACAACAGCTTTGAAAATCCGTGTCTTGCCAGTGGGATCTGACTGCTGCTTCCACTGCTGTGTCTGGTGCTGATTCCCAGCTGGAGGAGCTGAGCCTCTGCATCAGCTGGGTGCAGCTCAGCACAGCCATAAAGGAAAGCACACAGAAGTCGTTGGAAGCTGTTCTAAACACCATTTAGAGAATCCCTTCTCTAATATATGGACCCCAGAGAGAAGAGCAGACAGGGGGAAGAGGATATTCCACGTGCTGTATTGGCATGAGCATGTGATGGTGTGTTGCTTGGCTGAGGAGAGGATGCTGAGTACTGAGTGTACGAGCTTAGAGCTGATGAAAGCACAACACACAGCAGTGGTTTACAGGGGATCACTTCATAACAGGGTTTTCTTTTCCCCTGGTAGAACAGTCTGGAAAGGTTGAATTGGGTTTTGTTCCACTAAGGCAAGAGGGGACAAACTGAGATGTAGGGGAGGAGCTGGAAGAGCCAGAGCAGTTCCTTCTGGACTCACCTGTGGGCTTGTCCATCCCACGTGTAGCAGCAGGGTCAAGAGGAGTCACAACTGCACGGAGCTTTTTCCAACCTGAAGTGTTGTCTCCATGGCAGGGTGTGCCACTGCCGTGTGCCATCCCCAGGCTCATGGACCAGGCCTCTGCAGAGGCAGAGCTGATGCCATCAGTGCAGTGGCACACTGACATAAACGAGCAACTCTCAGGGCCGCAGTCACGCCCGTGTGGCACCGTCCCTGTGAGCCTGGCAGCTCTTTTGGAGTCAGGAGAGCTTCTGCTGAGACTGTGCTTGATCTATCCCATGCATCCTTGGCTGGGGAAAGCCTCCTTTGAGTGTGGTGGAGTGAGACTTCCAAAAGCCTGTGGAGGAGGACCAACAAGAATGAATTCCAGTTAGCAGCAGAGGGGAGAGTCCAGCCAGATGCCTGGCTCAGCAGAAGAGGCAGGGGGGAAAGGATGGTTTCTTCTCTGAAGGACATCTTTCAAGTTACAGGTGAAGCTGAGGCTAGTGAGAAACTCCCTCTTATCTAAGGGTGGGCATCGGGTTTTGGCCAGGTGAGTATTCTAATACTGACTACACCATTTTTATTGAATTAAACAACTCTGTCTTTAATTGATGAAGAGTGACAGAAAAACTTCCTGACATTTCTCACTTTGAAGCCAGCAAAGGCAAAGCACAAAATCAGCTGTTGGCAGCCCAGCTCTCAGCAGCACTGTCCCTTGCAGTAGTTTGAAGAGCTGGTGCTGCCCCAGCCGAGCCCTGATGGCAACTTCTGGCTGGTCCTTTTGGAGGGCAACCTGCTGATGTCTCCACATGCCATCAGCTCCAGGGCTGTTGGTCAGATGGCTTATACCTTTTAATCTCAAAAAGCTTATGTCACCAGCAAGGTTCAGGACTTAAGCAGCCCTTTCTCAGGGCCACCAAAAGGTGCTTTTTACTACTACTGGCTCCCAGTGTGGGTTTTTTTGTTTGTTTTTGCTGTTGCTCTGTGCCTTGCAGTGTTCATGGTGGTGGGCAGCCTGGGGTTAACCTGAGCAGTTCTGCCAGCTGTCTTTCAGACCCGGATTTACCAGCCTGATCTCAGCTGCCAGCATCTGTGATCCACCTGCTGAGAATTACCAGCCCCAAGAACAAGTAACATCACCAAAGAGGCAGTTCAGGGGCTTGCATTGCAGTGCAGCTTTAGCAACTGGCTCTTAAACTGTCTGTGAATCTTGCAGGAGCCATATGAGGTAACTGAGGAAGCTGCATCAGAAGAAGGAGACCCAGATGCCAGTGGGAATTGTCACTGAGGGTTTCTGGACCAGCTTCCCAGCCCTTTTCAGCTCATTCCCAGGCTCTGAGCCAGGAAAGTTCCTGCTCAGTTCAGGCGTGTCGGAGTGTGGTTCCCAGATACTGAGCTGTGCCTGGGGGATGCCTCACAGTGAGAGCACAGCCGAGCAGAGGGCAGGGAAAGGGGGGTCAGGGACTGGCAGGAGCAGACAGTTTAATTGTGAGGCACTGAAGCCCTTCCCTTGTCCCTCACCTGGGCAGCCAGATGGTCCCATTGGCTTGCAGCTGAGGAACTTCTCTTCAGCACTTAATTTGCACCTTTTCAGGGTCTCACCAGACCCGAGGGAAATAAATGCATCCGTATACATGTACATACATAAATCAAAAAAAACTCTAGCAAATGAAACAAACCAAAATCACCATCAGAAAAACAGGCTCAGTGGTGGGAAGGAAGAGAGCCTGGTTGTACGTGGGTCACACAGAGGAGAGACTGCACTTTTTTTCCTCCATAACAGATCATTGGCACCCTTGGATGCTGTCCCAGATAGAGGAGCATTGATTTAATGCTCCAACAAGAGGGTGGAGGAGGGTGACATCCTGCAACAGTCTTCCACCACCTTGTGAAAGACTTGAGCAGCCCTTCCACTGAGAGTTTCAGGATAAGCTGCTGTGTAGAACCTACAGGCTTGAAGGCTCTGAAGAGTCAGGAGCGGGGTTGGTCCCACACACATTGTCTTGCAGCTGTGTGAGGAGAGCAGCACATCTGGAGGTTGCTGCCTAGAGGTACACAAAAAAATCTGACAGTTTTTGTGCATCTTCCAGCAAAAATAAAAATCAACCTTCCAGGAGGGTGTTGCTGGAGGCATTCTTCCTTCTTCACCCCAGGCTGAAGTCTTTGGGGCAGTTAGGGGCTGATTGAGGATATCTGGTTGGGATGAGGGGAAGGGGGAAATAGCATCCCAAGAACACCAGTTTATTGTAGCCATGGTACAGTGGCAGGGCAGGATGGACACGAGTGCTGGTGGGGGAAGCCCACCCCTCAGCCCTGCCCTGTGACCTTCTGTTCCTGCTCTCCTGCCCTTGGAATTCTTCATTTCTAACAGGTTTTCTTCCTCTCTGCCTCACTCCTTTTTGTCACTTAGTCTGAACTTGCTTTTCAGCCCCATCAAAACCCATCAACTACCACCTTGCTTCTTACCTCTTTGGGACTTTTCAGTCTGGAGAAGAGAGGACTTAGGGGGGATCTAATTAATGTGTATAAATAGATGAGGGCTGGGTGTCAGGAAGGGAAGGACAACCTCTTCTCACTCATGCCCTGTGACAGGACACGGGGCACTGGTCACAAGCTGGAGCACAGGCAGTTCCACCTCAACATGAGGAAGAACTTCTTTCCTGTCAGGGTTCCAGAGCCCTGGGACAGGCTCCCCAGGGAGGTTGTGGGGTCTCCTGCCTTGGAGACTTTTCAGCCCCATCTGGATGGGTTCCTGTGTGACCTGCCCTGGACTGGATGGTCCTGCTCTGGCAGGGGGTTGGACTCCATGATCTCCGGAGGTCCCTTCAACCCCTGACACTCTGTGATTGTGTGATTCCTTCATCCGTTCTTCCTCCCCACCTCCCCTGTATGTTCCCAGGGAAACACAAATTGATAAAAGATGCCCCCCAACCCCAAATAAAGGAAAGAAACAGTACAGAGCTGTGGATGTAGTGACTGTAATTAACTGTCTAATCTCATGACAATTCTCCTCTCTCCTACTCCCTTGTCCCTTAGGCTTTGCTCTTCACTCTCACTCTTTCACTTCTGCAATAGGAGTAAATTCCATGTGACAGAGGATGGTCTTTTGCTTCTTTAATGTGCTTATCTGTTTTAAGCACTCCCTTAATAGTAATCCTAAAGGTGTAAGGCACAGGATAGTTTCTATACCCAAATTGTACAGTACTAGGACCCTCTAGCACATAACTGGAGAAGTGTTATTCCTACAGGTGAAACAACAGATCATCTTAACAGGAGATGAGGTGAGGAGTAGGGCTGGCTGTGACAGCCCAGGTTGTTGGGAGGGGTTTGGTGGCTGACAAGGGAGTGGAAAAGAGACATTGAGAGCCCATGCCATTGAAATTTAAACCAATCTCACACGCTGTAGATTGGTTGATGTCCTGCCCTAATATTTCAGGTTTTTTTAACCAGAAAAACAAAATAAAATCAAAGTTCCCAAGGCACAACAAAACCAAGTGAAAGTTCCCAAGGCACCAGAAGCCGAAACAGGCTAAATAAAAATATGCTCCATGACATGCATAATGTATTAACTGTATTTTGCTTCATTTGTAAAAAGCAAAAGAGAACAAATAATCAGCATTCTGGCCCCTCATGGGCCATTGTCAGGGACACACTTCTCTGAGCTGTTCAGTGGGGAAAAAAAATTTTAACAACATTTTTTTGTATGACTTTTCCAAGCTGCCCTACAAACGTACAGTAAATATTATATATCCTTGGGTTTTACTTGAAGCAGGACATTTCCAGCTCTCTGACTAATTGGAGGAAATTTATGCCACGAATGAAGGAACCAGTTTAAACCTGCAAGCCTGTCTCTAGCCACGTATCCTGTGCACCAAAGTTCATCAACTACTACTGACCTCTAAAAAACAATTTATGTGCATCTGGGCTGCAGGGATCGGACCTTTAAACGTAGATTCTGTGATAACCTCCTAAAAGTAATAATTTAGAAGCTTTTTTCCTTCCTATCTTAGTTATAGAACTTCTTACAAAGTAAATCTAAGTGAAGTAGATTTAAAGATTGTACTTGAAAAGGTTTTTTGTTGTTGTTATTCTCTTCTTTTATTTTTTTCTTGATGGGGAGACGTCTCCTGCAGATGTTTCAGACATTAAAGCCTTATTTCCAGTGCAGAAAAACCCCATTCTGGCTCAAGTGCTGTCCTCAGCCTGACTCCTGTCCACATGCTGTCTCATCCACACCCAGCTGTCTGCTCTTTTGTGCCAGAGCTTGCTGACACAGCCATCACTTGGAAACGTGTAGGAAACATCATCAAAATATGTCATAAACAGAACAGCATGGCTTTTTCTGAGGGACTTAATATCTCCTTCTGCACTTGAAGCACTGTATGTGTGCTGTGGTGCTCTTGGCAGATGGAAACCAGTATTTTTAACAAATATGATTTTAAAGGTGTCAGATTCCAGGCTTGCAAAACCAATCAGATTTTCTTCCTGTTCTAATTTCTGTTGGATATACAGCTGGATATCTAAAGAAGCAGTATGAATCTCAAACCCTTACTTGAAACGACCTTTACAGAAATGTGAGTGTTTATCTTTGCAAACTTGTAGTCAAGTATGTGTAAGGATTTCTTTTGTTGAACCAGTTCTCAGTGGGCTCAGGATTTCTATGTGGTCCCTTTACACCCGTGTAGTTTTTTAACAGGTTCTATGTTCAAAAGCTTAAAAATCTAAATTGAAGCATTTTAGTCTAACTGGAGAGCATGTACAAAAGTAGAAGCTTGTATGTCAAAGGAGACCCCCACTCCTGTTTGTAGGGTGCTGCTGTCCATCCAGACCATCTCTGCCTTTGGAAAAGCCCTGTGAGGCATTTTTCCCCTCACTATTGCTTTTGTGATGTTTAATGTGGACATGCAGACACAGAAGTTGAGCTGCACAAATGGCTGCTGCTCTTTGAATGTATGGCTCTTAGCACAGTGCTGCTGGAGGCCTTGCCTCCACCTTTTCCAGAGGGGACCTCTCTTTGCACTTACACAATCTTCAGCATCAGGGCTGCCTGGGTATGCAGCTTTGCCATAATTCTGTTGTTATTTCCATTATTAGCTCGTGGCACAGATGCCTCAGCAATGGGCACGTTACAAATGCACATGCCAGTCACTTGCAGGCACAGGAGGAATCTGTGGTGTTTAGAAGATGACCTTAATTTGTGTGGTTGGAGTTGCCTGAGTGCAGACAAGCACTAGCAATTGTACTGTCTGTGCAAGAACAAGTGCTTTAGAGTTTATTCCAGTTAATTCTTGCTGCTCTTTGGTGTTGAGTGAGCACAGGCTGGTTTTGCAGCAGCTTTCCACGTGCCAGGCTACAGAGATGTGAAATGGAGCCATTAAGTCTCCCGTGGAAGCCACCCCCTGACATATGGTTGATGGCTTTTTCTGAGGGAGTTATTTCATTCAAGTTTTTCTTTGCTGAAAGCTTTTTCCCACTAGTTGAAGGCTCCAAAGTCAGTGGTGATATGGTAAAGGCACATCCCACACCTAACACATTGTAATTAGACTTCTGTCTCTTAAGTGTCTGTCAGTCTGTCAGCAAGACTCTCCAGAAAATCTCCATCCTGACAGTCTGGAGTAAGAAATGGCCTGTTGGACACCCCCCAAGCACTGCTCTTTCCTCCAGTCTGTAGTCCCCAAAAGAATGTGTTTCCAAATCCTGACTTTGCTCTTCTCTCTCAGTAAGACAGCAAGTTTCAACCTCATTTGTGGTGTTGACCTCTGCCAACCACACAAATCACTTTGTGGCCCCAAGTCCCATCAGATTATTCTAAACAAATACAAATATGGCAAGTGCTTCCACTGCTGCTAGAAGCATTCTGCAGCTGTGTTTAGTCATGGCCCTTGGTTGTGAGGGAGGCAGCTCAGTCCACTTCACATCACTTCACTTCACTCTGCTTAAAACTGATCCTGCACAGAATTTGCTGGGTCAAGGACAAGACTTCATCATAAGGAAGTGTCTATAAGAAACTGGTATCAAAAGAAATCAGACAGAAAGACAGAGAGAAATAAAGACAGAAAGACTTTATACAGATAGACAGAAAGAAAGGAAGGCAGGCAGGAAGGAAGGAGTCTGTATAACTCATTAACTTCTGCCTTTTTAGTGCTTTCCCTCCAGGGAAACGGAAGAAGTGGATGATGTTTCTGATCTAGAAGGGACTTGATGAAAGTCTTGCCCACACAGGAAATCCACGTTGGCAGAGGAGTATCTGTGCCAGAGAGGTACTGATCTGAGCAGCACCATCATCATTAAACAGAATTTGTATTTCATGTGCAGATTCTCCAAATCATTGCACTGATTGGGAACTTTTGGCAGTGTCGAGCCTTGAGCACTGTTCCTGATGTAACACCCTCCTTCATTCTCATTCTTTTCTTCCACAAACAATGTAAGAAGAAACTCAAGTTTTGCTTTCCATTGCTTCTTATGCCCAGCTCTGTGCATGGAATCAAATCATGCTGCCTTTGGCACCCTAACAAACCATCGTAATGCAAATTTGCTTTTTCATTAATAGAGCCAACGTTTGCAGTCCTGATAAAAGCATTCTCCTCCAGGCTGTTGTTTTCTCTGGACTTCCTGCTGCTAACGTGTCTCGGGCAGACTTCATGGGCTTCATACTAAAATGGCTCTTTGCTGAGGGAGCTCCTCACAAAGGTGGTACACGCATCACTGTTTTTCCTCCCACGTGCATGTGCAGTTCCTTCCTGGTATATCTCTGGATGAAGCTCTGAGCAGCTTGATCTAGTTGGAGATGTCCCTGCTTGTGGCAGGGGGGTTGGACTAGATGAGCTTTGGAGGTCCCTTCCAGCCCAGACATTCCATGATCTCAGAAATTCTTCCCTGCTGTGGTTAGTGCTCTCAGTTCCAGGTGTGTGGAGGTTGCAGTGTTGTGTCTTTGAGGTGCTGGGTGTCAGGAGTGCCTCTGCAGTCGATCGTGTTATACCACGTCTGACCCATTTCAGGATCTGTTCATGCTGGTGCTGTGCAGTGTTTAATCATGCTACCCTGATATTAAGAAAATCTGTGTTTGTGTGATACAGTTCCTTATTATATTATAATGGGTAAATTGCTGCTGGTTTTATTCCTGTTAGGATCAGTAGTAATTTAAGCACAATTGTAGCTGCTTCATGCTAATATTCAAGCAGTTATGTGCTCTGAAATATTATTGTGTTCCCTACCCTTCTCCCCTCATTTCTGGACCTAGCTTAGCAAGAAGTGACCCTTGCCCTCCATTCAGCACACGTGAGACCACATGTAAAGTGCTGTGTCTGGATTTGGGCTCCCCAGGACAAGAAAGGTGTGGATGTATTGAAACAAGTCCCCTGGAGGGCTAGCAAGCTGCACAGTGAGCTAGAGCAGAGGATGTGTAAGAAGAAGTGGAGATATCTGGGACTGTTCAGGTGAAAAGAAGACCACTGGTGATCTTACTGCTGTCTGTGACTAAGGGGAGGGGATAGGTAAGTTAGAGCCAGACTCTTTTCGAAGGTGCTCATAGCTAAGAGAAGCAACAGACTCAATTTGGAATATATGAAATTCTGATTATATATATCTGAGGGGGAAAAACCCACCATGGGTGTGGTTAAGTGCACATTGATAGGAGAAGAAGCAACAGACATAATTGAAATGTATGATCTTAAAGGTCCTTTCCAACCATAGTGATTCTGTGAATTGGCTTGGAGGAAGGTGAAGGACAGATTTGGGAGGACTCTTCTGATTTTGGAGAGGAACTGGCAGCACAGTGAGGAGGCTGGCTGGGTGTCATCACTTTAGCCCTTGTTAAAGGCCACTAGCATTGTGTCCTGTGACACCCACCTGCTATTTGTGACTTTTTCCCTGAGTTACACGTTATTGTCTTGGGTGGATGCGAGCCAGTTTCCAAATCCTGCCCTTCTTCTTTCCCTCCCGCTTGTTCAAAATCCAGCTGTGCTCAGCAAGGATGAAAGTGCTGACCTGCAGGGCCATGCCAGCCAGCTGCAGTCCCTGGCCCCTTCCTCTCCTCTTTCCCTCACTCATTTTTCAGTTGAAGCAGTTCCTCTCTTTCTGGTGCCATCAGCCACGCCAGGGGATCTGTGCCAGCTGTACCAGGTTAGGAGGAGAATCGCTTGTGCCAGAGATGTGTGCAGTGAGAACCAGCTAGTCCATAATTCAGTTTTCAAGTCTGTAACGTTTTGCTCTAACAAATAATTAATTCAGTTCAGCATTTCAGGTTTGTTATGAGCAGTAGTCTCAGTGAGGCACCGTTCAGCAGCATCAATCCTGGGAAGTCCTTATAAGTATAAATCTTACTGTGCCACCTTCTCATCAGTAAAACACATCTTTTGCTGTCTGGTCAGATGTCCTCCATGTCACAGCTGCCTGGGAAAGGCAGAGAACAGCACTCGATGGCTCATAGGGATATTCACCTCCCTTGAACAGCAGACTGGCCCCAAATTGCTGTTCATTGATACCTTTGCCTCGTGACTCCCTTCCTGTAACAGGCTCCTGGACTGAGGAGTCACAGAGGAGTCAACTCTACAGACAAATCACCCAGTTCAGTAGATGTAAGGATGGCTTCTGTGGTCCAGGCACTGGAGGAACAGGAGAGGAGCTACAAACTCCCAGACTTGGTGGTCTGGAAGTCAGTAGAAGAAGAAGGTAAGAGAGCTACAACGTGTAGAAGTTGCCAAAATTGGAAACAGACTGTGTACCCAGCACTGCAGAATTAGGGGTGAAAAAAATACACGGTTTTTGCATTGGAAAAACTAAACAAGACACAGCACCTGTAGTACCTTTGTTTTTTGGCTATTCTATGTCAGAGGACGAGACCCATCAGGACACCACTGTTTACTATTTCCCAGCATTTGGCAAAGCCAAGTATGAATATGCTGTAAACTGGGAATGTCTGGAAATCAAAGGAGCCATGAATTTTCTTTTTTTCTTCAGGAATTTTTCCCAGAATAGGAAATAGAACAGTAAGGGAACATTCCCTTCATTGTCATGATAAAGGTGAATGAAGTCATACTAGGATCAGGCGTCTGGAAACAAAGGGATGTGCTATGATGGAGTGTAACCTTGCTGTGTCAATTAAAAGTAGATAGCAAAAGAGATAACTAGAAGCGAGCAACTCTCTGCAACGTCTCCATTAAGAGGATAGCAGTCCAGGGCATCGAGTGTCCCTGAATGCTCCAAGTGTCAGCTTGTTGAGGGGCCAGGAATCACAGGGGTGGAACTGATGCCAAGCTGGTCACACTGATTGAGACAATTTTTGCAATGAGCCAAGAATTAAACTTATGAACTGGTGTCGAACAAGAACCCTTTTGTGGGTCGTGTGGGTTTTATGCATATGTGCTGTTAAAAAATCGGAGTCTTAAGTCTTAATTTTGAAAGCCTTTTAACTTCCCCCCTTACATACTGTTGTTGGACTGTAAAAAGGCATCATCCGCTGCTCTTAAAACGTCCTGTAAGCTGTAAGCTTTGCATAACAAATGCTACATTAAGATAATCAACGTCTTCAGCCCAGTAGCTCATGGCGCTGAAACTGCCTGTTTATGAAAGCACAAGTTCCTCAGCTTTAGAATCCCCTGAAAGAACGCAAATCACTCAAACCCAGCGCAGAGAGAAATCACCTCCCCGTCCCCGAGAA
>NW_008607385.1:1395-1635 GCF_000691845.1 Merops nubicus | reverse complement strand
CCCATCCTGCTCCACTGACACAGCCCCAGCCACGCCACAGGGCAGCCAGCACCCCAAAAAGTGCTCAAATTGGGCTGTGCCACGAGGGGAGAACCCACCTGAGTGCCACGGGGTGGAGGGGTCTCACGCTGGCACCCCACGGGGCTGCGGTGAAGGCTGAGCCCAAACCCATTTTCTTCCTGAATATCCCCCAAAGCCCAGATTCCTGCCTGGAACTTTTCCTGCCAGCATTTGCAATTC
>NW_008607385.1:696-1366 GCF_000691845.1 Merops nubicus | reverse complement strand
CCCCACCGGGGCAGCGGCCCCCCGGCCACGGGGCTGGGGCACGGGCCCCGCACCGGTGGCATCGCCTCCCCGCTCCCGGGCTCTGAATATTCACAGCAAACTGTTTGTACAACCCTTCCTCTCCCAGAGTGGGCTAAAAACGCTGCAAAGCAACCTGCAGCTGATTTCAGATGGGGCAGAGCGTTGGCTTTGCTGGTAATGAATGCGAAATAATTGGAATAAATGCTAATTGCAGGAGGAAGGTTGCAGCCTGACACGGGTTTTTGAAGATAGTCTGTAAAAATCTATGTTGGGAGCAGGACAAGCTCGGGCTCCTGCCTCGGGCATCCTTGTCACCTCTCACCGTGGTGGCCCGTGGCTCCTGGCCAGCCTGGAGCATCTCCTGGTCCCCATCACCCTCTGCCACCAGCAAAGCAACCAAGTTGAATTTAACAGCCATTAGTCCTGGAAACATCAAAGGGCTCCTCTGGTGGAAAATGAAAATCCTCATTAACTAATAAAAAGCCCATCGCTCACTCTGCCTTTAATATAATTAACAGCAGCCAAGACTTCAATTAAGGTTTTATCCAAACTTCAACACTCCACTCTCTCTCTCTCTCACCATAATTACAGAGGGTGCAGCAGCTCCAGACTTCACTGGGGCTGCTCCCACCGCGCCCACACGGGCGCC
>NW_008607385.1:0-620 GCF_000691845.1 Merops nubicus | reverse complement strand
TTGTGCCATCATCTGGGCACACGCGTGTGCAGTCCTTGTGCTATCAGCTGTGCACACGTGTGTGCATTCCCCCGTGCGGCTGGCTGTGCACACGTGTGTGCAAACCCTGTGCCGCTGGCTGTGCACACACGTGTGCAGTCCCTGTATCACTAGCTGTGCATACACATGTGCAATCCATGTGCCTTGGGCTGTGCACACACATGTGCAGTCCCCTGTGCTGCTGGCCGTGCACATGTGTGTGCAATCCCTGTGTCGCCAGCTGTGCACACACATGTGCATCCCCCCATGCCACCAGCCATGCACACGTGTGTGCAATCCCTGTGCCACCAGCTGTGCACATGTGTGCATTCCCCTGTGCCACTGTCCGTGCACCCGCGTGTGCAATCCCTGTGCCATCATCTGTGCACACGCATGTGCAATCCCTGTGCCATCATCTGTGCACCCGCGTGTGCAATCCCTGTGTCACCAGCTGTGTACAAGCATGTGCAGTCCCTGTGCCATCATCTGTGCACACGCGTGTGCAGTCCTTGTGCTATCAGCTGTGCACACGTGTGTGCATTCCCCCGTGCGGCTGGCTGTGCACACGTGTGTGCAAACCCTGTGCCGCTGGCTGTGCACAC
>NW_008607384.1:31723-32984 GCF_000691845.1 Merops nubicus | reverse complement strand
ATAGCACCTTTTCTGGTTGGTTCCCCTTTCTCCAATTCTCTGGACACTGTCAATAATCATCTTAAAAGTACACTAAAAAGATAAACCTTACATGCACAAAGTTTGAGATCAGACCTGATACCAAATTGTTTTGCTCTGAGCAAGAAAATACTTCTGATTTCTCTGAACCTATAATAGAATAAAGACTTCACTAAAGCTGGGACCAAGCCACCTTTTCCTTCTAAATTTAATATAATGTGAATGTTTCATACAGAGTACAAATGTTAACTTGCTACAGATCATTCTGCCAGAGAAATACAAAGTTAGTTAGTGTATCCACTAGTGAACAGTACCCCTGAAGCAAGGAATCATTAACCATCTAAAATTAGTGCCTTCTTGCAGCTGACGAAAATCAGGTCTGCCACACACTGTCATCACAGGAAGCTCTGAAGTCATGCTCACCCTGGAAAAGTGAAACAAGATAATCTGTCAAATAGAATCACCAGAAATCAAAATAATATCTTCTGATTCTATCACATTTAAAATATTCAATCTCTGCAGACTGGGTGGAGAACTCAACATCTATTGATGTACTACAAACAGAAGGATATAACCCATACAGCACCAAATAACATCTGAAATATCCAGTATGTATTTTGAATAATACATGGTAAATCTGCAGGCTAACAGCTGGAACTATGCTAAATTTAATCTGGCAACAGCTCTGTAAGTGACAGAAGGAGTAAACTTGATAAAAACAACAAAAAGGAGCAAGCTCCATTAGTGGACCTTTTGGGACTTGCCAGAGTTTTGATAAAACCATTCCCAGAAGAGTCATTGAAGGACAGCCCATGTACACAACCTCTCAGTCACAAGAACACAACACCACACTGCGTCTTGATTACCAGCCAGGCAGCTCACGACAAAAAGTCTCATCCCAACACCCTGCAGCAACCCTGCTGTGCTCCCGTGGCGTGTCTGACACTGGATACAACACAACACTTATTTCTGCCGCATCACAGCAATCAGTCTAAACCAGTAAGCATCTTGTTAATTTGAGTCTCTAATTTAATGATAAATCAGCAGTGTGCTTTTCATGTGTAAATATGGAACTGGGGAAGAAAACTAAATCAGAAAGGAGTTTTCCATTCTTTAATTTTTCCTGTAATATTCAGGTTTTATAATCACGTCCAAGAAGATAAGTCTTTTTCATCCATGCAACTAAATTCCACATTATCAGAATCCTAATATGCAATACACCAGGGCAGTAAATATAAAAAAA